>NW_009615984.1:0-348 GCF_000690535.1 Cariama cristata
AACCGTGTGAGGTAATCGCCTGAGGTAATCGCCTGAGGTAATGGCGTGAGATAATCAGCTGAGGTAACCGTGTGAGGGAATGGCATGAGGTAACAGCGTGAGGTAACCGTGTGAGGTAATGGCATGAGGTAATGGCGTGAGGTAACCGTGTGAGGTAACGGTGTGAGGTAATGGCGTGAGGTAATGGCGTGAGGTAACCGTGTGAGGTAAGTGTGAGGTAATCGCCTGAGATAATGGCGTGAGGAAACTCTGTGAGGTAATCAGTTGAGGTAACTGTGTGAGGTAACATCATGAGGTAACCGTGTGAGGTAACAGCGTGAGGTAATCAGCTGAGGTAACCGTGTGCGG
>NW_009615984.1:369-585 GCF_000690535.1 Cariama cristata
GTTAATCAGTGCAGGTAACCGTGTGAGGTAACAGCATGAGGGAACCACGTGAGGGAACAGTAGCAGAGAACGGCGTGAGGTAATCGCCTGAGGTAACGGCGTGAACTAACAGTATGAGAAAATGGCATGAGGTAACGCCGTGAGGGAACGGCGTGAGGGAACAGTGGCAGATAACGGCATGACGTAATGGCCTGAAGTAATCAGGGGACGTAATAG
>NW_009615985.1:0-7947 GCF_000690535.1 Cariama cristata
ACTGCTTCCTCCTGGACAATGAGAGGATTATTGTGTTCCCTATTCCTGTCATCCAGCTCAGAGGACTGGCTGCCGTGAGGATAACTGGTCTGACTATTAAAGACTGAGGCAAAGGCGGCGTTAAATACCTCCGCCTTTTCCTCATCCTCGATGGCAATGTTTCTTATCTCCAACAATTCTCAAAACTTTGCCAAGAAGCCCTTCTCTTACCAAAGGAGATGACATGCCTCGTCATTTCAGGTAGCTGAAAACAATTTTGGACACCTACTGTGCCTCTTCCATTTACAGAATGCCAAGAGCCAGGCTGGACTAGACCCCTCTATGGGGTCAGTCCATAGTGCAATGCTGGGAGGGAAGCTAGGGGAGAAGAAGACAAAGGACAGGGCTCCTGCGTTATTCCTCCCATGCTCGTTGCCAGCCAAGCCCTGAGCTCCTGCCTGCTCCTTCTGTAGCTGCAGCAAAAATTACTTCAGGTTTCAAAGACAATGCATCCCACAATGGACCACCTCCCCAGCAATCATGCTCTGTTCACCAAAATGTTTGCAGCCTGCCTTGCAAGAGAAACCTTTCCCTTAAATATTTCCCCACTGGATATATCCATAATAGGTCCAGCTCCAGTCTTTTCACCTGGACTTTTAGGTGGCTGTGCAAGGACACAAAACAGCTTTGCAACCACTGTAAGTTGTGCTGCATCAGAAAACTGGGAGAAAGCACAGAAGTAAAATGGAGGAAAGGGCACAGATAATGCTGATCTTCATCTGATTTAATTTTATTGTAACATCTAGGACAGAGGGAAGGAAAAAAGAGCAGAAAAGAAGGAGCCCAAGTCCTGACATCATGCAATTTCACAGCAATTTCACTTTTCTTGGCAAGGAGGGAGAGGGTAACTATTACTCTTTTGTTTGTGGAGATCAGCTTGAAAACTGGAAAAGGTTACAGAGCAATATATAAATCTGAAAAGATACATATATAAGGGTTTATATTCTTGTAGCTTTACTTCAGCCTTGTGATTTCATGACTAGCTTCATCACTTGAAAATGACTGGATATGGGAACATTAGAAACCGTATTGCTTTCATTTCTCTACCTATTTTTCTTCACATTTTTCAAGCTTCATTAAACCTCCTTAAAATACTTGGCTGACAAGAAAGACACTGAGAACAAAGTGACATTTTTACCTATTTTCCAGTCACTTTCTTTACTGCTTCTTCCAGGCCCAACACTATTAAGGAAAGTGAATGTTCATCCTTAAACACTCTTCTACCTAAAAACTCACTAACAGAACTTCCACTAAAGTGAGTTTTTACAACATTAAGCCACTGGCATTAATTTAATAGGATTTCTATAATAAATAGAGCTACTAAGTAGTAACTTAATTACTAATTAATTACTAATTATTTAAAGGAAGTTCTTCTTCCCCTCTTTCCTTCTTTTTCTTCCCAAAAGTGCTGTCTTCCTCACAGAAGACTATGACTTAAATCACAGTCAAACATATGTAAAATGAGTGTTTGATTTTACACATGGTAGGGAAGAAAAAAAAAAACAAAAACTAACCATTTTGTTACCTTTTTTTAGGCATATAACTTCACAAAGTTATATGACCAAACCAACTGGGACAGTAAGTTGATCTTGTCCTAATTAACCAGACTAGACAAGTGCTCTGCCACCACCGAATGCCTTTCAGGAATAATAGAAGACTGGATCACAAAGAATTTAAATGTAGATTAAAATACGAGCAATCCAGACTAGATCTCACTCCTACTTTTTTCTTCTGCACTGCCAACTATTTATGTGTATCTCCTGTTATGCTATGTATTATACAACGCTGGACATACTATTTGAAGCTGTATCTTAACAATTTGAAAAGCAGATCATAACCAGTTTTATCTTAGTCACCCAAAAAGTAAGCTGCTTTTCTTATAGTTATGAGCAGCTATTTCTTGAATACGAGATTTCTCTAAAACTTCTCCAGGTGAACCTGAAGATTTAAAGTAATCAAAATCTCTTGGCTGCTTCGCAAATCTCATCCCAAGATTCCTATTAATGGAAAAAAACATTTCCTTGAGTGACCCTATTATTTTATTCGACCTTTGCTACCACAGATCTGCAGGTAGAGTTACTAATGGTTTCTACACGTCACATCAGGGAATGTGTCTTTGATGCTTCATTGCAGCTGTGTTGCCATTTGTTTGTCTGACTCAGAGCAGATGCTGCAGCGTCACAGCTCCATACATAGAACGCGTCTGTACCATTTGTTGCACCTTTAATCATTACAAAAGTCACTTATGTCACTTCTAACAGATGTTTCCAGATGTTCTACAAGAGTCAGGCACATACAGCTTGGTTCCAGATTTGCAGTGTGTTCATTTCAGCATAATCTAGGAGCTCAAATTATTACAGCAAAGAAATATAACTTAGTCATTTTAATAAGCAGGGCTGTTTCACTGAGATATTGACCACAAAACCCTACTGTTATTTGGCACATACAACACCAATCTGACTTTTCAGAAAATAGCATGAATATTATTTCAAAATAAAACCCTGTTCTAAAATCGTATGTAACTTTCATTCAGCACCCCCCGCCTTAAAGCTAGATAGTGTTTACCCAACGCGTTTCATGACAACAGCCACCTCAGTCTTTCTATGGAAGGCTGAGTTTGACTGGCACAACAAATGTGTGTCTGACAAGCTGTGCAGGGTGCAACAGTCAGACTAGCTCCTGTCTTCTATGAGTTTTTGCTTGCTCTCCTGAAAATACTGAATACTGAAGTAAAACAAAAGAAAATTCACCATTAAAGTCATTTGGCTTTAGACCACTGTTAACACTCACTCATCAAAACACATGGCTTCCACCACAATATTAGTGCAAATATGAATCACAAAAGTGACTTGGCAGAATATTATTTTGCACCATCTGTTTTAAACATATTCCCTCTCAACTAAGCACCATTCATTGCAAGTCAGCTAAAAGGAAATAGTTCTGTGGAAACACGACTTAGCCCATCCATCCTAGAACAGCCAGGCTCTAAACACACCAAAGACAGTCTTTCCAGTAGTGCTAGTCCTGCTGCCTGGGCTAGCCTCCTTGATAGCCTCCATGAATAGTTTCATTAATATGTTCAGAGGAAAAATCAGTCTTCCCAGGAAATTCTTATAGAAGTAAATTCAACACTTGTTTAAGGAAAATCCAGAAACCCAGAGGTCAGCTCTGATGTACTCGTTATCACTTAACTGTCCAGGTAGCTGCCATTAAATTGGAACGATTAAAAATCAGCCAGTGAGTGCTTCCTCAACAAGTTATAACTCATTGCAAGTAAGGATGAAAGAGTCTGACCTGTAAGAAATTTGTTTAGAAGCCACAAAATTTTTCTACTTGTTTTGGCCACAAGCTATCTTTCTACACTTACAGGGGATATAGCAGTAAGAACAGAAAAACAAATAAAATAAAAATAGCACTGTAGTTAATTGCCTCATTAAGACAGCTTAATGCAACCACCTAATTGTCAGCAAATTGAAAACAAGGAAATTAATGAAATGACATAACTGTTTTCATGCCGACGGTTCCCTTGAAAACAGTTTACAGCAACATGTATTCTGAGTAACAAAACATAAAACAGATCTGAAAACACCAAGAGAAAGTACTACGAGAGGTGTTATCTTCCGTTTCCCTGCTCTCATGAAACACAGAAACATCTGCAAAGAAGCACAGACATGAACTAACTTCACTGATCATAACACTAATTTTAACAGGTTTCTTGGAATTCTCTTCACTTGTACACACAGTTACAGATTTTTGCTGAAAATCTACACTAAAAAAGCAAAGAAAACTACAGTAACTTACCTTGCAGTGATAGATAGAGATCATCTATTTCGGAGGAAGCCTGCTCCTCTGTTGAGGGAGATGACTGCTTTGATGCCATATTAAATTCTATGGAGATTCTTTAATCAATTTCCAAACTGAAATTATATTTAAAAAAAAAAAAAAAGGAAAAAAGAAGAACATCAGTACAGTTTTACATAAAAATCGATCATGCTCAAGTGTGTGGTGCCGAGACACACGTTTTGGTTTTGGTTATCTTCCCTTGGTAGGCTGTTTCCTTATCTTATACAGAATAAAGCAGCTGTTCCTACTGCATGAATCCAAGCATTGGTCCCTTGACTCTTTTCTAACGGTGGCCAGCAGTACTCCACAACACAAGCCATGGATCCCAGTGTGTCTTGCCATGAAAACAAAAGCGCTAGGATTAGGAAAATTCAAACACAGTTGCTTTCTTTGAGAAAGCCAGGGTGACAAAGGCTTGCAGTGCCTTCTGCAGATTTGTTGCTGCCAAACCTCTTTTTTTTTTTCCAAACCTTTCTATTTTTCAGATCTGTCCTCCTGTCCAGGTAATTGTTGCAGAATGGAAACAATTGAGCCAGAACCCGCAAAGATTAAGGTGAAGTGAAAAAGCAGCGGTTATCATATAAGAACAATCACAACTGCTGTCTCTGTCTCGTACCTTTGTTACTCCTCAACCCCCATGAAGGACATTCTTTTTCCATCTCCTCCATTTTCCTCCCCCTGGATACCTCCCCTATCTCTAATGCAACTTTAGTAAATGATATATTATATCTTAAAAGTGTAAAACTCTTTCTGCTACTGCAGTACCTATATTGTTCAATTTGCCACTGTGGGAAAAACTGGATACAGAGATACTGACTCAATTTTATCAAGAACTTAAACAAATCCAAAAAGAATTAAAGCTCACCTTAGACAAGCTTTGTTACCTAAATAACTGTAACCTTTCATCAAAAGTACTAGGATTTACACACCATATATTAATAACTCCTTCACCAAGTATATGTCAAAATAAAGGGCATGAATAGATGAGTAAGGAAATACAACATTAAAGAATGCCAGAGAAATTTTTACATTCAATCTCTTGTTCACATGAATCATGAGGCAGCCTTTGTTTATTCCACTGTATACTATTTTTCCTCACTCCCTGTCTCTCTCACTGCACAGAAAGGACAACATACGTTTAAGGAGGAGCTATTCAATATTTTGTTTTCCTCACCCTGAACAATGTATGTCCTTGTGCTTTATTCAAGAGCTGCTCTGATGACGGGATTATTAAGTCCCTCACAAGATTTTCTCTGGCACTCATCACCCCAGTATCTGAACGCTTCACAAACATCAATCAATTAATTTCTACAGCATCTACATGAGATCAGGGGTTATTGCTCAGATTTAGAATCACAGAACAGTTTGGGTTGGGAGGGACATTAAAAGATCATCTAGTCCAACCCCCCCACCATGGGACATCATTTTACTGATGACAAGCAAAATCACAGAGAGAATAAAGGGGTAAAAAATGTTGCTAATTTGACTCTGGTTTTCCAGAAAAATAGATATTATTTCATATAGTCAAAGCACTGATTCTACCTGCTGTGAGTATGCAGCATTTCTGCAAGTCACCAACAACTTACAACTAGAACCCAAGGCACCAGATTCAAGAAAGGGGAGTTCTAGCTGGGGCACATAAAGATGAGACCTATCTAGATAAGCAGAGAAAAGGGAAAAACATTTTACAAAAGTTTGGCTTTCTTAGTCTATCAAAAAGGGGAGGAAAAGGAGTACTTGATCTTTGGCAGGCACAAGAACAAGATGATATAAATAAACCATGCCTTGAGGTTAGGATGGAAATCAAAAGATTTCTAAATACTGGGTTCTAACAAAGCCTCCCAATACAGGCAACTGGCACAAAGGCTTTATGTGATTTTAAGATTAGAATTGTTCAGAAACAGACAACAGAAAGTGGTTATCTTTACTAAAGGGACACTTGGACTTCCAACTCTGGAGAGCTCTCAGAAGTCCTCTGTTCTCAAGCGAGAAGTATGAGTCTTAAGGCAGACAATAAAAAAATAATCACAAGTTAGCTACCACTGATAAAAACTGGGGTTTAAGTGCCAGGGTTAGTATCTCACAGGAACTGAGCGAGGGCAAGGGCTGAGCAAGAATCCAGTTCTCCCAGCAGCCCTGCCTATGCCCAAGGCAGTGCAATCTTTCCTGGGAAACCCTTCCTTTTCTCTCAAGATCAAGCAATACAAAACCAAAGTCTAAAAATGCAAAATGTCAGGTGGCCTTAGTATCTTTTGGGTACCACTGTACGTCTTGAACTTGATTTTTTGATCGCCACCTTGAAGCCTGATAACTAAGCAGCAAGACCCCAATGAGGGTGGGGGCTATGTAAGCAAAACCCAAACCTCATCATCAGATCTGTTGCTTTTTGCTCCCAGGACAGAGTTAGCTGCATTCCCTCCACCTTGAATTTTCCAGTGGCCAACTGAAGACCTTCAGAGATATTTAAGAAATAGTAAATACTGGGCAACAAAGAATCCACAGGTGAAATCGATGAGCCTGCCTGAATTTGGACCTCAGGTTATAATTCAAATTGGGTGTCTATGTAAAGGAAGCAGGATAGGACTGGAAGCACACACATAGACAGCCATCATTGCCACATCAGCATAACCTACAAGCAAGACATCCCCAAGACCATGTATGTATGTATGTTCCTGTGGTTCTGGGCCATGCACTCAATATCAGTAGCAATGTATGTGCTTTTTCTCTTTAACACAAGTCTCTTCTCTTTTTTTTTTTTATTTTATTTTAAACTAAACACTGTTTAAGGATTTTATTTTAAAGGCACAAAAGCAGCATAAAATCCCCAAACAGTGAAAACATACATATCTGTTGGACTTCAATGCATTCAGATTTGAGATGGTGACATAGGCAGAGCCAAGTCATGTTCACCTAATCTGCATGATGCTAAATTCATTGGGAGCATAGGCCATACAAAGGAAACAGGATTTGGCATTAAAATTCCTCTATAATAAGAAAATATGCAAAAGCCACGAACAGCATTAATGGAAGTTTCACAAACAAAACAAAATGCATTTTCAACCTTTCTGTGACTGTTCCTCCTCTGTCCCCATCCCTTGCCAGCTACAGCAACCACACAGTACATAGTGTCTCCTATGCGCTTGTCACTTCATGTGACGGGACCCCGATCTCAGTTCGG
The DNA here is from genome assembly GCF_000690535.1 of Cariama cristata. Classification (NCBI taxonomy): domain Eukaryota; kingdom Metazoa; phylum Chordata; class Aves; order Cariamiformes; family Cariamidae; genus Cariama; species Cariama cristata. Next base: position 7,061 of record NW_009615985.1, read on the forward strand.
ATCTCTAAGCATGAAAGTAGTTGAAGTTAATAAAACTTTCAGGATTTTAAAGCAGAAAGTATGTTAAGCTTTAAAGCATTAATTAATTTTAATTAAGTTACTTATTAATTAACTTAAATTATGGTACATGTTCATAGGACATGTATAAATGAAAAAAAAGCATATGTTCCTATTTCCTTTTAAGGTCAAATCAAAAGGGATTTAACTATGGGGTGGGATTCTTTTTTAGTATTTTTTCTTAAATGCAGAAATCCACTCAACAAATTCACAGTGCAGGTTATAAAAATGTGCAGCTAACAGAACGTAAGTTTGTGCTAAAGCTTTCATGTCCTTGAAAGCCTCAGTTCACCATCCTATACAGCACAGACATTTTGCCCTGCTTCTAATTCCTGCCCTGCCCCAACAGAAGACTCCACAGCTGTTTTGAAAGGGAGATGCAGACTCTTGAAGGACATACCTGCAAGGATTAGTATTCTTTAAAAGGTACAAGGTACAGATTGTCTGAGACGGCATTATACAGGGACAATATGCTACTCCCTTTGCCCTCCTCCCCCTGCCCCGAATTTCATCCAAATAAAGCATATTAAATGTATATCATGTCAACCTCTGAAGAGTCTAAAACCGTCAAGCTATTGGTAAGATTGCTCAGCAATGCTTTACACAGGTGTTAGGAACAAACACCTTTTCTACTTCATATTTAAACTGATTATTTTGTTTCATAACAACTCGACAAACCTGCAGAGCTAAACCAAATCCCTCATTTCCATGAAATGCTGGACAACTATGAGATATATACCCGTAGTGTTGAAAATAAATCAAATGCTTTCAAATTACACCATGCCTTTTCAGCGGGGATAAAAGTGAGGGTGAAGAAAATGACCTTCTCT
>NW_009615985.1:7978-11245 GCF_000690535.1 Cariama cristata
TCGAGATATTGGCACTAACATAGGATAGCATTTAACTGCTTACACCTTGGGATGACCTGCAAAATAACCTGTGAAGTATCACAGAGCCAAAGAGAGAGTTCCAGCAACACTGGAATGTTGCATTCCAAAGGATTTGTTGATTAACTTATGTGAATTGCACCGGAGCTGTTGTCCGAGCTCATCTTTTCTTCAGCATGGGAGAAGTCACACAAGAAAGGTGCATTATGAATGTCCTCCTTGAGAGAAAAGTTTTCCATGGTGTTCTCCAAAGGAGTACATTCTTGACCACCTGGGCTCAGCCTGCAGCTCAAATGGTTCAACCATCAACAAAAGCTTTTCCCATGATAAGGGCACTCATAAGACTCAAACCCAGGCTTTCCTCTAGTGGGTATGGGTAGAGTACTTCTTCCCTTACCCCTCCAGCTGTTCCCACAATGGGCACCTGAAAACATAGGTGGAAATTAGATCAGCACAGTCATATCACATAATTTCAACTTAACTTCCTTGGAATCTGCCTTCCTTTCCCAAGTTCACCTGAGATTAGCCAGTGGAGTGAAAAAAAAACAACATTGACTATTAACATAAAGACATAGGCACATTGACAGAGAGAAACCTAAGAGCAGGTAGCAGACCGGAAATCTCAAGGACCTAACCTGAAAATAATCATTCCCAAGCTTTACATGCCATTATCATGAGAACAGACAACACTGATTTAAATACCATGTCTCCAGTAAGGCTTAATTCCCAATGAGACCTAAGAGATGCTCTTCTTAAGCAGGGTCTTTATAACGATATTCTTGTCTCAGAAGAAAGGAGGAAAAAAAGTTTCAGATGGATTTGCAGGATTCATTAGCAAGGATTTCATAGCCTTAACATTACAGTTCAAATCAGGGTCGTTTGCGAACTTTGTCTCTCATTTGTTCCAAGTACCGAGCATGGTAAGATTTCATCATATGAAAAAAAAAAAAAAAATAGCAGTTATACAGTATGCTCCTCTATGGTGAAACCACTGCCATTTTCAAAACAATGTATGTAACCACAGTTAAAATATAAAGCATGTATTTCATTAATTATTTAAGGTTACTTCTACAAAACAGCTGCACGCAGTAATTGGGAAGCAAGGTAAACTAGTTGGTGTGATTTCCATACTATCCCAGGTAAGACTGTTTGCAGTCTCTCACTTTACAGATAACTCCTGCACGCCCCTACACCATGCCACAGCCTGCAAAACGCACCCTCAGAGCCCTCCCCGTGAGCCAATCTTGGAAAATTATATGGCATGAAATTAGCTCAGATGTGCACTTCTTAAAGCTGAAAGCAGCAGACACCTTGCAAATAAGCCCAGCTAGAGGTAGCTGAATATTATAACCCACTGTTAGTAAACCCCCGCTTCATTGGTTTTGCCTTTGTAGACACATGCCCCATATTTTCCCAATTATGCTGGCTACATGCTTTCCACTGGTGTTGCAATAGGAATTACAGACATCTTTGCATGGCAACTCCAACTGCTTGTTTTTACTTTTCCTCCTTTGAAGTGCCACTGATTATTTATGAGCCACTCAGGGACTCAAAAGACTTTCCCTCCATAGAGGCCTCTACATGTAAACTAAAGTCTGATCCTAGCAACAGATTATTATTATTAGTCATGTATTCAGTTGAGCCAACATCATGAACAGAAACGGCAGATTTTTATCTTTGGTGAACTAGTCCAAAGGAAGTAGAGCTCCACAATGCAAACCGACTGAAGACCCTTTTCCTTTTCGGTTATTAACAAAGATCTCAGTTTATTTCACATTCAGAAAGAAGTAATAACATTCAGAAATGTAAGTAAGGACTCCTCCAAAGAGTTAGAGCTGCAAGACCAAGACATCTCTTATTAGTTTATTTATGACAACCAGCAGCAGTACATTTTTGTTATCCAGGGACTTCCCAGTGATCTATTTATAATTTCTGAAAACATGCCAGGACAAGCATATGAGTATACAAAAGCCACACCACTTTTTAAGGCCAGCAAATGTTGCTGGTTTGTCTTTGATTTACATATCAGTAATAATTCCTGTTACAGAAGCGCAATGGATCTTCTCATTGCGTTAATCAATTTAAAAACATGGTTAGGAAAGTGTCTTTCTTGACCTTTTCTCTTTTTGGGGGGGTGGTAATATATCAGTCAATCTGGTACAATTACACAGTTTGAAAACTGCACTAACTCCGTGCTATTGTTAACACACATACCAAAAATGTTTTTATTAACAGACCTAAGCCTTGCTCACACAAAAAAGTTGACCCATGGAGGTGCACGATGCATCTATTTGCCCTCTGAATGTCTCACACTTATCTACTCCCAAGTGGAAATGCAGTGTCAAAGTATACTTACTAAAGTTGGAGAAAACATTCAGTTTTCAACTGGTTTCCAAGTTTTCCCACATGGTTAATAAAAACAAGAACTGCTCAGAACTCAAAAATCACAGTTGTTAATGTAAAAAGGGAGAGCGATGAATGCTTGGAGGTTCAGAAGGCTGATGCCATGCCCCTCGATCACCCCAGGGTACACTGCTATGCAGGAAGCCAAAAATACTATGGTGACTTCATGGCTCCATCGAAGTCAAGGGTTTGGACAACAATTCCGTCTCCAAAACACACAGCCCATCTGCGCATCCCAGCCCAAGTCTACGTGTGCAATGCCCAGAAGCCTCCAATTCTGTGCAAAAAGCCCTGTCATTTATACAGTGTGTTGCTGCTGCTGCCATGAGGCCAGAACGGAAAACTTTTCCAAAGCAGGGGTTTTTCGCACGCTTCCCTGCTGCCCAGCGTGCCAGCAGCGCTGCAGCCCCAAGGCCGCTTCCCGCAGATAACAGGGCTGTGGGAACGGTTATCGTAAAAACAACATGAGAAACACAAGCTGGCTCAAGATGTGCCCTGTACCTGGGAATTACATCCAGTGCATAAAGATGACCTCTTCCTACCCACTTGGTTAACTAGGAAAGCATGCAACAAGATGAACATAGCTGTCATTTCACTCCTACAAGTTCTTCTCCTTTTTCACAAGATACCTCTACCTGACCCCCTTGCCCTGGCTACTTGGGCTCAGGCGAGGCTGGTAGCCAGGCACAGCACTGAGTAGCCACGCTCTGCCTGGCCTCCCTTCGGCAAGGGGAAAGGCTGCAGCGTGGCCACAGCAGTCCCAGCGCCATGGGGCACAGACAGATCTCTGACCTTTAGTGGTGCAGTTCCCATCACAAAGGCAAAGGGCTGCACACAGCCCACCGT
>NW_009615985.1:11268-14242 GCF_000690535.1 Cariama cristata
TTCCCTTGCAGCCCGCCGTGCCCCTTCCTCAGCGCCTCCTGGCCCAGGGTCAGTTTTCACAACTGAGAAGGGAAGAAGGGGGAGGGAATCGCCTGCAATCAGAGCAAGTTTAACTCTCACGCAGGCAACTGCCTGATCAGAACAAACAGGACAATGCTGCCTACTTTAACCAAGCAAGAAGCATTGCAAGAAGTCCTTTCTTTTATTTACAAATGTTTCTTTCTTTCCCCTGGATTGCAACTGAAATTCTTCGGTTAGTGTTTTAATAGAGACTCACGGCCAGCTTCCCATTAACACTGGACCGACTTTACACAGTGTAAAAGGTATTTAAAATAGCAGTATATAGTAACTACACCTGCTTTGTATTAATGACATGATATTAATGAGGAACAGGCTCCTAGTAATATTCTGCCTTTGAAGGAATACAAACGTTTCCTTTCCACTGCCTTCCTAATTCCCTTTTTCCCCAAATAAAGGAAACAGTCAGATGGTTAACAAACAGATTATTCCGTTGAGTAAAGCTCGCTTAAGCAATGAAAGGCCCGGAGTTTCTTAATTAAATCATAAGGCTGTTCTTGTTCAGAGAGATCCTCCTGAAAAGCAGTAATCTGCTCTTTCAGGAAATTAAGCAAAGGGCAAGGTAGGGACAGCAGCAATCTAAATGCAGGAGTTTTCACTAAAGCGGGGACTTGTTCTTACTGAGCAACATCACTGGAAGCAGCAGTGCAATGTTTGCACAACAGACCTTCGCAGACAGAGCCATTGATGGTGTCAGGCAAGGAGAGGAAAATGAAATGCAATCTGTATTGGGGAGCCAGAAGAGAAAGGGCATGTCTCATGCTAAACCTATCTGCTTTGGCAGTATTCCTGTAAAGATCACGAACTTGTTTTGATCACTAAATATAGCAGAGAAGAGGAATCCACTGCAAGTAACTCTCTCCGGCAGCGCTTGCTGTTTTACGCAAGCAGAAGGAGAACACAAAAGAGAGATTTGTCAAGCAAATGGCAAATGAAGCTTGCCAAATTTGAAGGGCAAATTACAATTTAAATAATAGGTCCTAGCCTGGCAGCTGTGAATTCATCAGCTTCTCAAGCATGTCCAATTGAGGCCACAGAAATGCAAACTACCACTTCCCCTAGCACACCTCTGCTCCGACCTGGACGGGCCGCCTCTCCAAAGAGCGAGTTTTTCACATCCATCTAATTCTTCCAGCTGAAAATTCCCCCCAAATAACTAGTCAGGGTTTTGCTTGTTTGCTTTTAAACCTTCTGACCCATGTACTTCAAGGTTTGTGGGCAAAGCAGCCTTTCTACAAGTGCAGCCTGCACATCCGCATGCCTGTGCTGGTTTTGCACAGGTGATAAAGGCCTTTGGACAGTGTTATCTCCCACGCTGACTGTGCGGGACCCTCCGCTATGGGAGAAAACCAGTGCTTTGCTCAGGCAACTCAGCAGAGCCTCTGCACTGCTCCGCTAAGTAAAGCTTTTGTTTACTGCTTAAGACAAATAAAATGTATTTCTCTGTTCTTTCAAAGAATTAGTTGCTTTAGGGGGAAAAAAAAAAAAACAACACAAACCTAAATCTCTAATTTATAGCATAGTTTCAAGCCTGTAGAATAACTTTCTGTGTGCAATGAAAATGAGGCCAAACACTTACTCTTACCAGTACTACTGCCAGAGAGGACCAAACAGCCAAACTGCACATAGACAACCCAAGAGAAAGAACTTGGTGCTACGCAGCAACCTGCTAGAATAAACTGTTCTCACTACACAAAATTAAAAAAACCCCAACAACAGTTGCAATTGCAAAGCCAAGGACTCCAAATCAGAAATAGCCCAGACTAAAGGATGCCTTACTTATTTCACGCATTCCCCTTCTGTACGTGCAAGATGACAGGGTCTCCTCTTCAGTCTTTAAATCACAGAGCTGTCCAGGCTGCTTTGAGAATCAGGATTTCTTACAACGGAGACAAAACAGTACAAATGCTCATGAGCTCCATGCATCTCCCTCGCAGAAAGGCAGCAATATTACTAACACAAAAGTTACTTATAGACAAGTTCAGTCAAGCAACAGAGAATGCACGTTGTGTAAGCAGAGCTGCCGTACCATTCTCTCCCGGGCCAGGCAGCCGCAGGAAGGCCACGGCCAAGCAGGTGAGGTAAGCCACGAGCCACGTCTGGCCGCCCGAACCAACTCCAGCCCACTGAGGCATGTTTCTGTATGGTTTTCTGAGAAGTGGCTCTCGTACTCACCATCCAGGACAAAACTCTAGCAAGGAGATGGCACGTGATCGCCAACAGAAGTCCTTGGAACAGGAAACGCTTCAATTTCCTTACAATCTAAACACTGGCTTTCTGTACAGTAAACTCCTGGACTAGCTTTTCTGAAAATCTTTGCAAGAAGAAACACGTTCAGAGTCGCCTACAAGCTTTTCAAAGGTGAAGCTTTCACTCGCAGACGTAATCTGTAAAGCCATTCCAAGACTACCTGCACTAATAAGGCACAACTGCTCTGCAGGAACAGTGTTTGCTCACATCTACATCGCACAAGTATCTGCTTCCTCCCCTTAGGAACTGCGGAGGTGCCCTGGGCACGTAACTGGGAAGAAAATTCAGATTTTTCACTCCCCTGAAACAAAGCCAGCTCTGCTGTTACTTCCCTCTCACAATAACAAGCTCTGCTTTCTCTATCCCAGGGGTATTTCATCACCACCCTCCCACCCAGTTCTGCGTAGGAAACAACATTGCGAACAATCTATCAGACACTGTTTTTTCTTTAAAAAAAAAAAACAAAAAACAAAAAACAAATAACCCTAAACCTGTCAGTCTGCTAACTGTGAAACCGCTTGTTATGGTCCAAGTGGTTGATGAAGCAGGATGACAATACCAGGAAATACCTGGAATTGATCTTCAATGTTTATTTTTGGAGAATTGGCTTTTCTCCCAGCTCTTATTTAATAGTTTGCTCTTTCCC
>NW_009615985.1:14273-20425 GCF_000690535.1 Cariama cristata
TCCCCAGTTGTTCCCTCTGGCATCAAATTGCAATTTGTTTCACCTCTTGGGAGTTCACCCATGGACCTCCTAAGCAGAACTTCAGGAATCAAATCCTGGCTCAGACATCACGTTCTTTCTATTTCACAGCTATCATATTCTTTCTCATGTATCAAAAAAGACAGGAGAATGCTCTGGTATTTGTCTGAAATCAGAAGTGTACAGGATCTATTTAACACTCGGTACTTGCCTGTACTTCATATCTCTGCTATACAAGCAAATTCCTTCAACAAATTCTCCCCCTAGACACTCAGCTCATTTAGCAAAAGAAGTCTTTCTGCTGTAAACTAGTTCTTCACACTGGAGGAATTTTATCCTTAACTTAACCTGGTTTACCTGCACAGATAAGTTAGGCTTGTTCCAGAAGAGCTAGTGATTTTTTTTTCCATGCCGCTAAATAACACCGTGGCGGCAGCAACACTTCAGAGTAGACCAGGTCACAGCTCCCTGTGCAGCTCCAAAGCTTCCCAAGCTTTGCATTTAGATCTGCATTGCAAGTTTTAGATACGTCAGTTTAAAGAGTTTCCGCACATCATCTGAACACCACTGAATAATCACACATGCTGTCTTAGGCCACTGCAAGCCTGAAGCGTAGCACATTTACTCCAAGGTTTAGCCATTTGTGATTGAGAGCATGCATACAATCAGCCCCACCAGCAGATACACAATAACGCAACCACGTGCCTGAAGTATGGATTTTTGGAAGAGAAAGGACAGGGAAAGGAGGATGAGTAACAGCCTATATAATTTTGCAAAAAGTTTTCACAAAAAGGAAATGAGTACCTACCGGGTGCCGTCCACCACCAAGAGCCAGGCAACCGGTCTCGTCCCTGGGAGAGCAGCAGATTGCCAGGCAGCTGCAAAGAGCACGAGCAGGGGAAGGAACACACCTCTGGGAGCCTGCAGTCATCCTCATTGCTTCTACCTCTGCCGCTAACGTGATGTGTGACCTTGAAAAAGCCACTTTGCAAATCCCCTTCGGCCTCTTATTTATAGCAGAAGCTTGTCTGGTGCTGTGGGTCCAGCCCAAAGCTTTTCTGAACCCAATGACTGACCAGGGGAGGAGGATGGCTTTGAACTGGACATTGCTGTCCGCTCTCCTGTCTCGGGCAAAGCCCTCCAGGAACACCACCTTATACCGCACAACCTACACAGACACCGAGTCTGGCAGAAATGAGGACACTAGGAGCCCTCCTAGAATCTCTGCCGGGATACGAGACACTTTGGCTGAGATTCAGCTCTCCTGACATTAAACAGCTACAAGATAGATGCCTCCATGTGCGGTCATTGTTTGAACTCTGCAGAAACAATGGAGAGAAACAGACACTTCTAGGGCAGTTTGTCCAATGTATTTTTAGATATCCAGTGCAGTGTGGACAAATCACGTCCCAAAAGTGTTTGCTCCTCTCTAGTGACTATGAAAGGGTCTGGACAGCTGTCTGTCATGCAGACAGTTATGTTGCAGTTTGGCAAGACAATCTCACCCTTTTAAGTTGAGGGAAAGGAAGCAAGCAAAGAAGCAGCTCCCTCAGCTTACACATGTCTCCACATATAATGTAAGCGCTCTGTGCTTCCCTCCCTCCTAAACGTCTTGTAACAACAATATGCAACTACCTTCATTGAGAGGGCTTGGCTTTGGTAGGACAGCTTCATTTAGTCATTGAACTTGAAGCTTTCATCAAATATTCCTACAACCAAAGCTCCATGTCTCTCACTACAGGAGAGCCTCCAAGAAGCAGTACATGCTGCTTGTGGGGCAGCTTTCACTTCTCTCCCTGCATCGTTTAAGTGGTTATTAACAACAAAAAAACAATCCAACACGAAACAGAGGTCTCACTAACACAAACTGAAATGAATCCATTTCTGAAGCGTCTTTACAACCACTTTGTGGCCAGTTGTACATGGGCCGTTTGCCACAGACCAACAAGGCATGTTCAGCAGCACATTCATTCCCCTCTCTGCCTCACCCTTTCACTCCATCATTCACCAACTTCTTGCCTCTCTCCTGGCAACCAACAGGCCAAAAGATTAAGCAAGCAAAACTTTTTCCTGTAAAACCCACATTTCTGCCTCCTCCCTACACTTCCACAAAAGTCATTACAAGTGCTTTGTTTTCCATCTTAATTGTAATTTCCTTTGATAGAACTTGCAGCCTGAGTCTTAAAGCTCAAATAACTAGTATCATTCTTTTCTCTTCTTCCCCATCCCTGGCCACAAACAGCACTGCTTGTATCAGGGTCAGCAATTCCTTAAAAACCTCTCGAACCAATCTGTGTGGCTGAATAGTGTCGGGAGTTATCGGCAGGCTGCAGGAAGGTTAGAAAGCAAACATGCCTCCCTACGAGAGACCAAAGACCAAAGTTAAGCCCAGAGTCAAAGCTCTGCCCCATTTTTCCTCCTTGGGGAGATAACAGCCTATTCTGCACCAGCCCTTGCCCTCAGCACAGCTTTCTGCTCCCTTCCTGTATATGCAGCTGAGCTAAACAGAAGTTTTTTCCCCATTGCCTCTTTTGTCCCTGTCCTGGCCCTTTACAATCTCCACAGATGCAGCTTGCTTCATCTCCTGCTGTGAACACTGTGATTTAGGTGATCTATAGAGGCTGTCTTCTTCATATCCTCGCTAACACTGGGGCTTGTGTGCAAACCATGAAGGTCACAGGAAGCTGGCCGGTATTCAGAGACACTGTTTGGCTTCCCACTCTGCAACCTCCACTCTGCAATCCCTTCACAGATAAAATGCTCCAGATGTTGGCGGTCTTTACCCTCTCTACATTATTCCAAGCCAAAACACATTCATCCTTCACAGTGACTACTTGTTGCTGACACCCTTCATGCTACACAGGACGCAAGTCAGTCCAGGAAGGGTAGGTAGTCAAATCCATGTCCTATGGGGTACCACACACTGTATTTTTTCATTCATAGTCCAGTAGGAATAATTTCCTGCCCGGGACGGGGTGGGTGAACATAGCCTGTCCCTTAGCATGGACATACCACTTGTGCTCCCAGACATATACTTACACTCCAGACCAATTCAGCTACATCAGCTGAAGCAAAAAAACTCTCCCAGACCCAGGCCAGGTCTCCATCCCCTCCACACAGCACAGCTGGCAAAAATCATATCAACTTGAACTCCCAGCAGCTACATGGCCACCTCTGTCTCAGTTACAGGAGTCTTCCACCCACACCAGCCAGGGATGAAATTCAGGCAAAGGAAGATTAGGTGAGAGGTGTATGAAATGTCACCTTCTCTTTAATCGCAGCTTATGGATCCAGCCCCAAAGCATTACTCATACAGCGCTCCACACTCCACATGTATAATCCCACCACCTAATCCAACTACTTATTCAAACAGGCATGTTGCTAGGAGTGAGTCCTTGCCATCACTGTCTACATTTCCAGTGTTCTTCTGAGACCATGTCCTCCCCACACATCTAAAAGTCCCGTGACACTTCAAAACAAACCGCGGGAAAGCTCGGGCAAGCATGGTGGCACATGCGGCTCATTCCTTCAACATGAGAAACACCACGGCCCACTGCAACCTGAGAGATGCTCTCCCACGCTGCCAGATCATGTTGGGGAAACACTTCAGCTGTGGTAAGCAACAGATAAGCATCTCTGCACCCACACAGAAAAAGCATCTCAGCTGCTAGACTTTTAAAACCAGTATTCATTGTGTCCCAGGGAAGAAAAGAAATTGGGTAAAACGGCTGAAAGGCACAGCTTTACTAGGAAGAGTTTGAATCGTCTCTTCACGTCTTTCCGTACAAACCCAGCCATTGAGAGTCCAGATCTAAAACAGAGCCACCGTTGCTAAGAAAACAGCGCTGCAAACAGATGTCAGGAGATGATTCATGGACTAAGGGCATATCCCTGTACTACAGATAAACCAAAATGAATGAGGCTCTTTATACCTGATCTTCCAAGCTGTGCTTCTTCATGCCCTCTTCGTGATTTTTTTCTTTAATTCATTTCTATATCCAGACGGCAAGAAAACTAAGCAGAGCTGAACTCACTGTTTATGGAATTAATTACCGGTAAAGGAGTTTTACAATGTGTATCATGAACTCAGTAAAAGGGCTAAACTGTGGCCCACTTTTACCCTGAAACAAAGCATTTTTCTCCTGAAACATGAAGCAACCCAAAAGTCCAAAAACCTATCAGAAGAAATAACATAAAACCCACAGTTAAAAACTGCAAAGAAATGAATAGTAACATTTTTTTCATTTGTAACTTTCCCTTATACCATGAAACTTAAAATTAACAGCTAGGGAGATAAAGCATTTTCAACCTATTAGATCATTAGCCAGTAATGCATGCCACTTCTTGAATAACTTCATTGTGTCTCTGCTTAAAATCTTTGCTTGACAAATAAATAAAAAATAGCTAGCGCACTATGGGACTGGCCAAGTGCTACTGACACCAACAAAGTTCTTACAAATTTTAATGAATTTTTGATTAGATTTTATCAGAGAACAAAAGTTCCTTTCCCCCTTTTAAACCATCATGCTCAATTCTTAATAAGGTATGATATCAACGGCACTTAAAATACAGTTTCCTGAGGTTATTTGTAAAGACCTGTTTAAATAAAGGAACTTTGATGTACATTTTAATAGACAACTAGAGCAAAAAGGCAATTATCATTCATTACCCTTCATTATGAAGAAGGGAAGAACAAGTATCATTATTACACTTCTGAATACACGTTTACACAGCATCTCACACAAGGAGGGTCCAAACGTTGCCACAGTACACATCAGCACAGGGCGATACGTTTATTGCGGTCACTGCTGGTTTCTCGACACCCCTCCAGACTCCTGTGTGTCACTGCCCATCCCTCGCTGCTTCAACTCGTCCCCACTGCCATCGCCTGCAGATGCCAGGGCTTCCACTCCCCTGCCACCGCACGCTCACTCCACACCACCCCGTCCTCTCCTGCTCTGACATGTCTTCTTCAGCCTTGGAAATCAATTATTTAGGCTGCCCTGATTTCAAAGCGAGGTGGCTGTGTGTGTGCCTGTGGGGTGGCAGATACTGTTATTGTGGGCAGCGTTAACAGCCGCCACCGTACTCCTTCTCGGAGCTGTAAAACCACCCCAGAAGTGGCCGAAGCCCATGACTCAGCTAACCAGGCGCCAGAGGCCGCGTCTGTCCCTTCTGCAGGTATTGCGTTTCCAACAGAGGTATAAACAGACGCGCCCGCCAAACTACGGTTTTGTTAGCTTGGCCAACAGTCACAATAACTAGCCAAGATCCTGCACGTGGCACTTACGTCTTTGTCTGTCTGTCTGTCCTGTGACGGGAGATCACCCTGAAAGGTGAGAGGAAGGAAAACATGGGAATGATGGAAAGAGGGGGAGAGGACAGACAGGACACAAGGCACCCTGAAAGAGGAAAGCAGAGGTCTGAGGAACACAGAGTCACTGATCTGATAAATGTTACGAGAAACTCTCAAACTTGCTCAAAGTTTTTTCTCTGTACATTTTGAGTCATTTGAGGAGCGTGCACCTGCTCCACCTCCCAAATCCTCCAGCAGCTCTCAGGCAAAATAGAGAAGAAAAAAGAATGACATTGTTTTGGGGGGACAGGGAGAGGACTGAGCCTGGCTTCAGTTGTGGAGGTGAAAGGAGGACAGCGAGCCTTCCCTTAAATTCAGACACACAGAGCACCTGACAGACAGTCAGCACCAAGTAACAGACCGAGAGCCCCACGTGCTGCATCCCATGGGCCACCGTAACACAGATCCGTAATAACCGCTCCGAGAGGAAACGGGAGGCTGCCAGGAGCCCTTGAAAGATGGGAGGGAGGGAAGGCTGGCGGGAAGGTGGCACACAAGGCGGGGAAGAGAAAGGAGCCCACGTGCAGTGGGAAGAATAGAAAGCAGGCGACGTTTTATCCCGGGCATCAGCAGCGACCTAGCGCTGATAACACAGACTGAAGCAATGCCTGTACCTCCTGTGGCCCTCGCAGAAAAGTAGTTACTCCTTTTCTCGAGAACTTTGCCTGAGTAAGTATCCACCATCAGTTTCCAAACACATCACCCAAGAGATAACGACTTAATAAGCCATATCCCACGGCACCCACGCAAGACACGGAATTGCCGGGAAGCGCCGTTT
>NW_009615986.1:0-232 GCF_000690535.1 Cariama cristata
GCTGGGAGGAAGGTGATGTACAGACCCCACAGGGCAAACTGAAATGTCCTGCCTTGCTGTTGCAGGGGGAAGCCTGTGCTCACAGAGAACTGCTGGGGTCCCTGGAGCTGAAGGAGACACCTGGTCCGTGTCACCGGGGAGCACGGGCTATGACGATGCTGAAGAGGTGTCTGTCACACATCCCAGTGAGGACACCAAGGCTGTGACAGTGGAGCTTGGTGAACAACAGGCC
>NW_009615986.1:255-515 GCF_000690535.1 Cariama cristata
TTTGCGGTGCAGCTGAGTGCAGCCAGGAGAGAGGAGAGCTCTGTGCAGCTGGGAGAACCGTGAGCACCAGGGAACCGTCTGCCTTCACCCATGGGCAGCAGAAACCGCCTGGCATTTCCTCTGTTGTTATTGCCATTTTTATGCTGTGCATCCCTATTTGTCCATACGAAAAGTCTCTGAGGGCTTTGACCCAGAACTCGTGCTTGCCTGCCCAGGTGTCAGGGCGTATCACTGAGGCTGATCAGGAGGAGCAGAGAACA
>NW_009615987.1:0-705 GCF_000690535.1 Cariama cristata
GGAACTTGTTCAAGGGAAGTATGTTTGTTGACCACCTTGCAAGATTAGAGCTTTAATAAGATCTCTGTAAGAAATAAAGACCCTTCTCAACTGTTCTTCAGTATACAGTAGGCTTTGATCTTTGTTTTGCTTCATTTAGTGGAAAGAATATTTAAATCAATGGTTTACTAATCTCATGCCTGTCTGGCCTTTTCTTTTTTTACTAATAGTTGTAATTGTGTAATTCATACATATTTTTATTGCAACATTGTGAGTCAGTTAAGTGGCAAGCATTGCCAATAATACTTATGAAGAAAGTAACATAAAATATATGGTTTTATGAAAAAATAAAAACTTTTTATGTCCTTTCTGTAGACTTCTGTAGAGTTTGTCACTTCACTCTTTGAGAATCTCTAAGAATGTAAGGTGGGGTAGTTGAACAAAGTCCCTTAATCAGACTCATTCAGTAGTGCAGAATTGTTTTTTGAGATATAGGTATCACCCATAATGTCAAACCCCAGACCAGTGGATGGGGCTTGCCCCATGCCCCCCACCCCAACCTTGAGTTCAGCCATATCATTGCTCTAACCAGAAATCGCTACTATCCAAAGTAGATGTACTCTGACTCAAAACCAACGGCAACTCCTTTCCCTAGATGTGAGGATTAACCAGGGCAGACTTGTGACAACTGATCTTTGTGTACGGTACTGTCCTGGTTCGGCTGAA
>NW_009615988.1:0-45980 GCF_000690535.1 Cariama cristata
CAGGCCAGCTGTCATGCCCACGAACGTCAGGGCGACCGCGCCCGAGGCCTTCATGGTGCTTCACCTGAGGATGAGGGTGGTGGAAGAGCAAACCACTGCGCTGGTGCGAGACCTGGAGGCGCTCAGCATTGATGGGGCAGAGGTAGGGAGAAAGCAGGGTTAAGCTGTTTTTCTTCTTGGAGAGCTCACGATTTTTTGATTTTTTCTCATCTTGTTCCTCTTTGCACACATTTGCCACGCTTTGCTCTTTGCTCCGTGAGAGAGCAGGTACCAGCAGAGTTAGCGAGAATGGGCTACAGCATCCTGGGATCACAAGACACTTTTGAGCTCTATGAAATGTTGTTTCTAATCTAATCGCATCTGTAATGCATCTGTGCAAACCCTCGATATGCATACACAGAGTAGATGAGTCTTTTTTTCCTTTCAGCCTCGATCATTTCCACTCAAAGACCTCAGAAACACCTGCTAGTCACCCAGCCATTAGCCCTGTGCAGGCCAGGGTAGCATTCGTGGGAGAAAATACACTGTGGAAAACCTGTGAAACACTGGTGAATCAAATGTGTCAGTTAGTGAGTGTTGTACAGACACTGAAATTAAACATCTTCCGGCTGCAGCTAGAAAAGGAACTGAATCCCAAGCATGCAGGTAGTAAAAAAGGGTTTTTTTACCACTTTGTTCTTCATTGTCCCTCCATATGCTTTTTCTGTCAATGAAAATTTTTTGCCTTTTCCTTGTGGCAGCCCAGTTGGAGCAGCGCCTGAATGCAACCCTCAAGGAGCATTTGCAAGAAATGAAGATTGTACAGCAAGAAGCAACGAAGTTGCCCCAACACCTGAGTGATATGAAAGAGGCTGAAGAAAAGGCACAAGAAGTTCAGAGACTGAGTATTGCTCTGGAGATTATAACTGCATCCAAGGTACAAAAGATTACAATCTTACAGTTTCAAGTATTAAACAGACTTGTTTTTAAGTGCGTTCACCTCTGACATAGTTAAACAGAAAGTATACTCAGCTGGAAAAAGGAGTTTATGATATATTGTTGGCAATAAGAGCAAATAATTTTGATAATGAGAATCTATGCTTCCATCAATTAGCATAGCAAATCAAGAATAAAAATATCTGAGATTTGTAATTCTCTTGTCTTCATGACTTAAGTTCATCCTAACCTTCCTGTGTAGAGTTCTCAATAGCTTTTCTGTTTTTCCAGGAACTTGCATTTCTCTGGTATTTCGGTCTTACACTTCTATTACTATCTTCCCTAAAGAGACTGTCAATGGAGTATGTCACGCAGTCTCATTGTGTTAAAGAATGTGTTGCTTCTTAGTGCTTGCACTCTTATATTTAGTACTTCAGAACAGAGAACATCAGACTGGAGATAGAAATCAAGTTCTAGGTGTTAGCATGGCAGTTGCATTTTATAATACCTGTTGCTTTTGCAATACTTATGAACATGAAAGGATAAAAATATCTGTTCCTTTCATCTTCTTTAGATGGATGTCATGGTTGCAGCTGAGGAACTGAGGAACATAAAACAGAAAATTAACTGTAGACTTCAGGAGGTAAGTACAAGAGCAAGGAGCTTAGCAGGAGGCTGAATTTGCCAAGTATTATTTAAAGATTTGAAGACGGTGATCCTTAAAATAATATTCTGGGTGCAATTTTGGAATGTGCAAAACCCAAAGGAACCTGCCAGCCATGCTAATAACTAAATACCCAGACAGAACATCTTTCATGTATGATCTCGAAGTATTTATTCAGTCTACTTAATTAGACCTGGATCAGAAAGTGTTTATTTTTTTCTAGCTAACAGAGCAGCTGTCCCAGGAGAGCAGCCTGTGGGAGTCTTCAGAGGAATCCCAAGCAACTGTTATGTGCCATATATGGGACATGGAAACAACAGTAGAAGCAGAATGGAAGAAGGTTTGAGAAACTTTCACTCATCTTTTGTGTCTCTCTTCATTTTCTCATCTGGGAGGAAGAGCAAGAACTTGAACATCATTCCTAGAAACCAGTTAAAACACTTTATAACTGCAACGTTTTGTACAAATGTTGATCAGAAGAGATCATGCAGTCAAACTTCCTGCTCAAAGTAGGAGTACCACAAACACTGGATTAGGGCAGTGGTGGATTTGTCTAGCAGAGTTCAAGGACTATAATTCCATGGCTGTTTTAGGTATTTTTTTATAGTTCTGTAGTAATGTTCCAGTTAAGATTTTTTTTTTCCTAGCATCCGAATTGAACATTCCAAGCTTAATTTTGGGACCATTGTGCCTTTGTAAATCATTCAATGCAACTGAAAAGAGTTTGACTTCATAATCTTTTTAACTATCTCTCAGATTTGTGAGCCACAACTGGATTCTGCCTTAACCTCTTCTTCACCAGGCTAAACAAGCCTCTTTATAATTCAGGTACTGATAAATAGATAGAAATAGCTAGAAAATGCAATTTCTGAAAAATATTCTTTTGAGATATTAAACCTTCAGGGAGTAAGAATGTTTTCTCTGTTAATTGCCATGGTGACAAAGCTAGATTTTTGTTCTCAGCTGTATTTGTATTATCTAGCTATTTTGGAGTGTGGGGAGGGACCATAGTTCATGGTAGAAATGAACTGGCTTACACATAAACAAAACCAATCCCCCTTTCTGCATGTGTACACACACAAAAGCCACATGCAATCACTCTAACACTTCTGAATTCATAGCAACAGTTTAGTAAGAATAAAAGAAATGAATAGCAAAGTATCAAAACTTGAATAACTAAGGGTTTTGTTTTTCAGTTTTATGATGATCGTCAATGTCTCTTTGTTCCTGAAACATGCAAAGTTCTGTTGGAAATTACTAGATTTTTTTCCTACATGCTTCATCTTTGTCTTCTTCTACAGCAGACGGAAAAATGATGGATACGTTATTGAACTATATTAATTATACATCATGTGAGAAGCAAAGGCTTAGTTTGATTCATGTATCACTTTCTGATGGGTATAGCTGACCCTGTGGTATATTTATTAGATAGCGTTAAAACAAAGAAAGTTCCTCACAAAATGGCATGAGACAGACTTGTTAAGTGCTTTGAGTGTTGCATTCACCTTCATCTTTTTTAGCTTGATCTTTTCTGTAATCTTTAATTGTGCAAACTTGTTAGATTCTGCCTGTCATGTAAAGATGATTAGAAGCATACATACACAGCATTACATATAGAAATTGAATTACTTGCCATAAAAGTCTTCTGCATAAGATTGGGATAAGCAGAGAGGAGAAGCTGATTAGGATATATATTTTCCAGTTAGATCAACTTTTCAGTCTATGAAATTTGCTTAGGTTTGCCTGACTGAATTCTGCATCTTAAAGAATAATCTGTGATATCATTGCAGGTAAAGATATAACAACGGAACTGCCAAGAGTTGCGTAAAGATGTCCAGCTAGCCCGAGTGAAGCTGCAAGAGGAGGAGGAAAGAACTGCCCAACTAGAGCAACGGTGCACACAACTGAAGTCTGAGCTAGGTATGACAGTGGGTTCTAGTCATGCCTTTTTAGCCCTTCTCTCACTGCATCCACAGCGAGAGGAAACAAGGACTGAGGTCCTCCAGACCTGTGGCAAGTGTATTGGTCAACAGGAATGGAGGGCAGCTTAAGAGGTGATGAAATATTAAAGGCCTTTAGTTTGCATGTGATGCTTCTAAAGCCTCTTCTTACCTAAAGGAAACTGACAACAGTGGTAATCAGGGTAACAAATACACAACAATAATAGGAAAAGATTCACATCAGCATAAATTCTCTTCAGAGGAGACTTTGTCTAACAAGTAAACCGTTAAACCGTTCCTGAACTGATGTGCAAGTAGAATGCCAATTGCTATTGAGTCTTTTAGGAGCTGATTAAAAAAAAACATGCTCTATTAAACATCAGCATAAGGACAAGCATCTAGTTGATCTCATTTAGATTCCCAGTCTATTGATGTGAAAGTAGCTGCTTATAAGGGAGCTAAGTGGCATTTAATGCACTCCAGGGTAGGGGGAAGCTCCGTATTGTCAAAATTAAAGGTAAATGTTCCTAACCTAAAGTCTGTTCCTTATTCCCAATTCACGGTAACCATGCCTAAATCCTAGCATAATTATTATTCTTGTGATCCTTTCCTCAGGACCTATTTCAGATTTCTAGCTACTTCTTTTACAGAAGTGTTCCTAGTTCCCATATGTTTTGTTTGTTATTTGGCAAGTCACACATGCGATAATTAACCCGCAGGTCACAAAAGGCAGTCAGTGTTTCTGTGTAAGGCCTGGCAAGAGAAGAGAAACTTGTCATGTGGCAGAGTTGGCTGAATGGGGAAGAACGATGCCAGAAGAATTCTTTCCTGCAGAACAAATCCATATGCAAACGACAAATGAGACATACAAATTTTCTTTACTCCTTTATCAAATAATCCTGCTGATCAAAGCTTTTTCACTTCATTAATTGAAGGAACTTTTGAGTGATCCTTTCATGATGCCTTGGATGTCATAATATTTTGGCTAGATTTCCCTCCCTACCCTGCTCATGCTGAATTGTCTCTTGTTTTCCTTTTCTTCCAGTATGTTATACAGCACAGTAGAATAAGAGAGTAGCTATTACAGGCAGGTTGATTCAGTTTCCAACAAAAATGCTTCTGCTTTTAGATTTGTGTGGCTTAAGCAGAGATCTAACTATTGTTCTTTGTCAATGCACAAAAACTTGTACAGTTGCATATGGGCTGTGGGTTATAGTCAGGAAAAATCAGTTGCTTACACACTGGACAGCTGAATAAGAGACTTAGGGTTGTTTGATTTGCTCAAGCAATCACAGAAGCGGTATGTGTAGGAGATTGGCATGATGGCATGCTTAATTTTAAAATTAAATAAATTACAATTAATTTATGGAATTAATTTTAAAAAGTAATTTTGCTGAAATATTGAAATTATGAAGAAAACTGTTAAAGAAAACACATCTGTAGAAGTCTTACCTGTTTGTGGCATATTCTGTAACTTGGTTAAACTCAAATATTAAATCAAAATGTCACCTTTTAAAATTACCAAACAGATAACAAAGTGTGTCCTGACATTCTTTTTTATTTTTAGACTCCAGGAACGGTATCATTTCCCAGCTTGGTGAAGAAGCAAAAGTAAGTTGTAAACGAGTATTGGTGAGGAGAATAGCTAAATAAAGATCAGAACAGCCTATATGGGGCCTTTCAAACCTGCAGTACTTCAGAGGCAGAATTTTTATGTGGACAAATGCCAAATGTGACCAAGGCTACAGAGTGTCTTATTATATTATTTTACCAGTTTGGGGTTGCCCTACTTATTTTTGAAAGATTAACTTTCGTATTCTACTGGAATATCAAAACAGTGATGTGAATGCCTTCCTTGGAAATCTAGAGCTGACCACAAAACACAGTTGTGGTAGCACAAATATTGCATCCAAAGGAGACAAATAGATGGATTGGTGATTAATACTGCAGAAAAATCGGAACCTTGGTCAACTGGGTACTAAACGGGTGAAGAGGTAAGAAGTACGCTTACTGTCTGTGTAGGGACTGTGTGTGCTGTCTGAAGTCTTCTCTGAAGGAGTAAGTTTCAGTGAAGATGAAGTAAAAGTTCAGCTTAGACGTGGAGTCTCACAGTGCTGGCAAAGGATTCCTTCAATTGTAAATTGTACCACATCTGGCAGGGACATCTTTTAAATTCAGAAGTATTGAGTTTAATTGTAGTGAAGACTAGTAAGTTTGAGCTCAGAAGGATGTGAAGTCACCCTCAACTTTCAAAGCTAAGTTAGAGCAGGTAGCACTTTGGTTGTTATTTCAAGGTATATTTCAGAAAGAGGCTTGCACTATAGGAGCCATGTCTGGTGCTTGCAAGAGCACATAGCCATGTGACAATAACTTAAAGGAAATAGGCAAGTATGAAACAAAGACTTAATGACATTTACTTTTTTTCCTCAGTGGATGTTCTGCTTTATTGACCCCTAGAATGCACAGCTGTCCTTTAGCAAACAATGTAAAGAGAACCTGCAACTTCATTCTAAAATGACTGCCCTGTGAGAAACAGCACAGAAAGTAGAGGTAATAAGAATAGCTATTCTTGTTTCTAAAATGGAAATGAAGTATAACAAAACAAGTGATTACAGGGAGAAATGATTATGCATTTACTGGGAAGCCTCAGATGCAGGTCAGGAGATGAAATTTAGTGCCCTCAGGTAATGCAGGCTAATGAACAACTTCCAGTGAAGGAATTCAGTCACTAGCCTAGGTAACTGTTCCAGATTTCCTGGCCTTAAGGCTGGAAAGTTTTCTGCCCAATACTTATTTTGAGGCAGCTTTTTTTGAAAGTGTCTTCTTCAGGGGCCAGGACATGCAGAACTACTGCTGCTCCCTCCTCTGTCTACCCTTGAAGTAGTACAGTTATATTCCTTTGCACCTTTAGATTGTACATGAATATGTTTCTATTAATGAGTCAAATATGGAGTACCTTCTTGGCTAAAATTTCCTCTGCCTTTTGGGACAAAAGATTGGCCTCAGTACATTCTCAAAAAAATTGTTTATTCTACTTTCCCTCATTTTAGAACATGTCTTGGAAACATTTTTCTATTTTTTTCCCTCCTCCCCAACAGAGACTTGTTTATTGGGTAGTATTCACTGGTAATGGGATTTGGATATGTCTTTCACAGAAAGTTCCATTTTTCTTTGGTTATCTACAAGAATTCAACTATGAAATTAGTAAGGGTCTCTTTTCAATTTTTGCCTTCTTTGCCTTAGAAACATTACTTTTTTCTGGGCTTCAAAACTAGCAAGTGATTGTACTCGATTGGTAGTTTAAACTATGTTCTCTTTATTCCGATTACTGTAAAGTTTTAACACCTTGGAATAAGTCTGCCATAAATTGGGACTACCTGAAGAAATTTTTTTGGACACTTTCTACCTAAAATGGATTTTTCCACTTCTGCAAGAGATTTTTAATAAGTTTCTGACAGTCTACTATGCAGAAAAAAAACCCCAAACCCTGAAAACATGTTTGTCATCATCCTCCTCCTTCTATCTAACCAGGTCTTTAATGACCACTTAAGCCAGCAATGCTCAGACCTCAGCACCATACTCCAAAGTCTTGCCATGGAGAATGCTAAATTCATTTCAGATCATCAGACCATGCTTAAGGTATGTAGTCTACTACTACAGCAGTCTACTACTACTGTCTGCAGCTCAGACATTAGACAACAGACTAATTCCTAATACTGATAATCTGTGGGAATACAGTAAAATACTTGACATATGGCAGTGGAAGTTCTATAAAGGTGTTGATAAAAACGTGTCCTTCAGCAAAGATTTCTTTTCTGTACGGAAAAAAGAAGTCGCGTTATGGATAAAGAGTGTAAATATGGTAATAGTATTTATAGTAACATCCTGTAACAACCACTGAGAAAGAGGAAAGTAGGAGTTAATGGGCATTGTGAGTACTGTAAATGCAGAAGCTGAGTGGAAGTAATAAGGATCTGAGATTAAATACACATATAAAAGCTAGGTAGGGTGAACTCAGCTTTGACACCCTATTCAAGAAGCAGCACACCACAACATGCAGAACTATAGGGATGATGTAGGAGCTCAATGACAAATGAACAGCTTTGTAAGTTAATTACTCATCCCTCATCATTCTGATGTTAGTGTTATTGCCTGGGTAATTTTTCCTCTTTAGGAAGAACAAGAAAAGGCTTGTAAGCTACAAGAGCAAGACTGGCTTCTGAATGCTTCCAATGCCAACACTCTTGGAGAGCTGCAGAGCATGCAGCATGAGAGGGCTTAGCTTCAAAGAGAGCTGTGAGGAGTTTTCTCATCCACAGCCTCAGCCTCCCCTTCCTCCGTTGCGTTCCCACCACCTTGATTTCTGCTTTTCTAGCACTTGTTACTTATTAACACAGAAGGGCCAGTTTGGTATTTAATATGGAGGCCACCTTCTGTCCTTCTATTATGCTACAACTCCAGCTTGGCTATTTTGTCTTTCTTTAGGGAGGCCTTGCGTACAGAGCATGGCAAATATGGGCAGAAAGCAAGCCTTGCTGAGGAGGCAGCAACCACACAGAGAAAGCTTTTGGAAAGTACTGTTGCTAGACTTCAAGGTGAACTTGAGACAGCTTTGCAAGAGAAGGGATCTCTGCTGGCAGAAAAGGAAGATGTTCAACAGGAGGTACAGAAAACTTACTGTTTTAAAGCTATATTCCTGAAGGCTGCTTTCGAACCCACATCACTAGGGTTCTTACTTACATACCAGTTTTGCTTTCAGAATGATTTTTTTTTTTTTGCTATTTAGTGGCAAGTGTGACACACTCTCCCCTTTCCTACTATGCTTCTATTTGACTTGTAATGTCTCCTTTCTGAAGCATGAAATGGGAGAGAAGATGGGACAGCTCTGCAGATATTATTTCTGAACTGTGGAGTTGACTTGGAACCTTCAGATCAACTGGTCTGAAGATGTGTAGTATTTCTCTGAATCTGGATGTTTGCAGATGACAATGATTTCACATTACTTTTGACAGGTAAGCACAACAGCAAATGAAACAATACAGGAAAGGAACAAACTGGAAGTAGAAAAAGCAGAGAATGAGGTATCTTGCAGTATATATGGCTGTTCTTTAAATGTAGTGTTGTCTTTCTCTAAGTTTTCCTTTCATTTTCCTTACTCTCTCAAATAAATTATTTCTAAATAATGTGATGTTTACCATAGCCATATTGTTCACTTTTGCTGTTTGATATTTTTCTTGTCTATATGGATGTGTCCTTTGGAGCAGCAAGCCTACTGCTGCCTACACAAGGCCCTTTTTGTAGTAATAAGTTTGTTATGCTACTAGGGCAAATGATAAATAATTTTCAGCTTCTCCTAGATGTTTTACCTGTGTAGCTTCCTTGCATACGTATAGCCTGGAAAAGGACAGATAGCGTTTGTGGTATAATTGAGAAATTCCTTAGTGTTGTGACTTAAGTCAGCATGATTCTTCCACTGTTGCGGAAGAGCTCTCTGAAACAGAAGAGACTATACCTAATCCATTTGTAGTGCTAAGGGTTTGTGACATTCGTATATTGAGACTGTGGAAATCCCAAAGTGGTATGATTTTCTTGTTTATAGCTGGAAATTATTTCAATGAAATTCACTTTGTAAACACTAGAGGAAGAGAATAAGAGGCTATTGGATTGTTTGGCTACACTGGTACGTGAGCAGGTAGGCCACTAATAAAGTAGATAACTAATGACCTGACTGATAAGTAACTGTAGCAGCAATCAAGGTGCTCTTTGAAGTAATCTGTATTTTATGGAGAGTGGCTGATCAATTTAAGGAATCAAAAAGGGGAGAAAATGGAAAACAAAAGGATAAGATACCTCAAATGTTACTCCATCTTTATAGATGTCTGTGTGGGATGATCTAAGAGGACTATATGGAACTTCAGGTGTTGGACATTTAGGTATGTCATTGAAATCCCATGACTCCATTCTATTTTCTAGTACAGGTATACAGCTTGTATTAACCACAGTTTTATGCCCTTTTCGGACAAATTTGCACTTGGGACCTCATTCCTTTTTTTAACTTGTTTCCATTCCATTATTTTTCACTACTAGTGTCAGTCACCTGGATCAGCATACTCAGCTGGTTCCAGAAAAGCCGAGTAAAAGCTTAGTAATACTGTGCTGCCAGTGCTTTTACCATTGAGGTTTTTTACAGTGTTGGATGTAATGACCAGTTGTATACATTGGAGAGCCTAAGAAACACTTAGCTGCAGATAAGGTCCTAACATCACGATGCTAAAGAAGAATTAACTGAAACACATTTTGAATATTTGTTATTTGATAATTAAAGTAACAGTTCTACGGTAGTTAGTCTGTAACATATGTGTATCTTTTTTCTGTCCAACTCCCTTGGCAGTCATCTATTAAGGAATGTGAATCAATAGAGCATTCAGAACCTTTAAAAGTTGCTCAATTTTTAATTTTTTTGTATTCTTTATGGTCCTTCTAAGTCATTTTAATTCTGTCCATGCCTTCTCATTCTTCTCATTATTTTTGCTTCTCTGTTCCCTGTTGTCAAAGGTTCCTTTCATCTTTCAATTTCTGTTGCCTGTACTTCTAGGACAGTCGCCTTCTTGTGGCCATCTGAAAGGTACCAATTTGAGCAGTTCTTCCTAGACATTAAGCTATCGGAGGAATTTATGCCATTTGGATTTTTTTTTTTAATCTGTTCTAGTGTTTCACCTAACTGAAAATTTATACCTGAAGCATCAGAGGAAAGTTAAAATACTCAGGGAGAAACACAAAATTGTGACATCTGTTCTTTTTTCCTCAGCATGCCCAGCAGCAGATGCAACAGGTGCTGGCAGAGCTGACTGACAGCAAGAATAAACTGACCTGTGATAAAGGAAAACTGCAGGTACTTCTCAGCATCCTATTTGTTAGCTCAAAAGGGAAACTTTTTTTTTATGTTCATCTAAGATAAGGTTGTTTAACCTTAGCTCTTCAATACTTAATTTGGAGGGAAATGCTTATTTATCTTCTCTACTTAATTTATTTGTGTGGTGTCACTCACATATATGAAGAGAGTTCTGTGTCAAAATCATCTTCAATCCTGCTCATACTGCCTTTGGGTGACAAGATGCTGTTGATGTAGCATTCCTAGGGTTTACGATAATTAACTTCCTTATGTGTGAAAATAGTAGGATGGCTAAGAACCACCAGGGGGCATTAAAACAAAATATATGGGTAGAAAATTGGTTGAAAGATTAGAAACATGGAAGACTTTATAAAAAATACAAATTAGTAAGGAGGGAGGCAAAACATGGTGGTAAGCAAAAATAAACAGCATATGCAAGCTTTCTTAAGCAGAAGTTAGCTAGACAGTAAATGAGGTGCTAAAAGTAAAGCTTTTACTTCAGCATGACCTATGTCATAGAATTTGGGGCAGTAGTGCAAAGATTCCTGAGTTTCTTCTAAAAACAGCACAGAAAGTGTAGTGATTATTAGAGAGCAAGAAAGCTACATTTATGCAATAGTCCTTCGTCTGATGGTAGTGACAGAAGGAAGTGACCAAGACATCATACTTAGATTAAAACAAGGTGAATTCTAATCTGGAATTATTTCTATGGAACTATAAATTAGAGGCAATTCACATGCTGCTGCTTCTACTGTGAGACTCAGGGAAAAGAAACTATTGGCTCTGGGCAGAGAGACATAGTCACATCACTCTGCTTCTGTGTTCCAGATAAGATAATGCTTTTCTGTTTCTGCACTAAAAGAAAGCTGAGCTATTTTGCCACATCTCTTAGGACTGAAGTGCAGAAGCCAGAGGAAGAGCTGTAGAAGCACGTTTAGATAATAGTGAGCTTTGCAAGTGCATTGCATAGAGATCAAACACAATCAGGTGAAACAGAACGTTGGGAACTACTTAACCCTCAGAATTAGGGTCAGTATAACTGATGCTTACATAGCCATTAGAAATCTGATTCAACACACTTTTTCCTGAAGAACAGAGTATACCTTTAGCATTAACTGTAACATTCTCGTCTGCAACTGGAAACAGAACCTGATTTCATCAAAATAAACAGGAGAGCTATGGAAGCTCAGCTGAACGGAGCTGGGTTTTTTACAAGTTAGTTGCAGGTATTCAGGCTAGAAAACACAAAGTTTAGAGGATTATAAAGATTGTCCTCCGGAGCTATTATTATTTCCCAGTAAGAGAACAAAGAGTTGTAGATAATATTTGTCAAGCTTTATTTCTGGGGGCAGAGAGTTATTCTTCTTCAGTCTGTTTGCTCAGTCTTAATAGACAGAAGTCCAGAGAAGAGGTGTGTTATCCTGGGCAGGGAAACCAAGCTTGTAGGTGTAAGACTGTGAAGTGGCCTCTGCTCTGTCATGAGTTCGCTGTTCTAAGCTGTAAGTTCAAGGAACTGCATTGAGACTTTTCACAAGCAAGAATGAACTGGTAACAGTAAATGCTTTTTACAGACTCCCATTGCTTCTCAGGTACCAAACTAATCTTGTAATCATTTTGAGTTGGAAAACCAAAGAGGCAAAAGTGACAAACTGTCAGTCATATCCATAATCTCCATTGATCTAGAAATTAGACGGAAGATGTAACCACATTTAGGTCACCTCCCTGGAAAAGAGGAGGCCCTATTTTTGCCTTCTATTTCCAGAAAGCAAAATGAATCAAAGTTTCTCTTGTACTTTATTCTCCATCATGCAGGATGGTCCATCAGATAGTCAAAGGCATTTGGATATTATGTTGGCAATTGGAATCCATGACCCAAATGCTTTCAGATTTTGGGAAAGTTAAAACACTCAGTTCCATTGGTTTGTGGATCTAGCAAACTAGCTGTAGAAAGGTCTAACAGTGGGAGCAGACCAGAAGGGTGCTCAGAACCAGGGGACTGTGCTGTCTGCAGTGTGTCAAGGGCTGACATCACGT
Source organism: Cariama cristata (assembly GCF_000690535.1). Taxonomy (NCBI): domain Eukaryota; kingdom Metazoa; phylum Chordata; class Aves; order Cariamiformes; family Cariamidae; genus Cariama; species Cariama cristata. Next base: position 12,446 of record NW_009615988.1, read on the forward strand.
TCCAGTCAGTGTTGTGTCTCGCTGTTGCCAAGATACAGAGGGAACTCACATGACTTTGGATAAGTGCTGTGGAAAGCACCACAGAAGAGAGCTTAAAGATCTTCCTGAAGAAACGCAGACTTAGGAACAAGATGAAGCATCGACTTCTGCTCCAGTGAACAGATGTTTTGGAGAGTATTTTTTCAGTTTCTGGTTTTGGTACTCACATCTTCATTGCCTCCAAGGGCTGACTGATTTTGTGGTAGGAATGGTACTAAAAAGAAAAGAACTGCCAGCAAAGTCTTGGCAACAGTAGCCTCCTGATTGTAATGCTAGGTCAGCTGTAGGCTCAAGAGAAGAAACTATCAAATCCGATTTCCGTGCTTATGCTCACTGCTCTGCTTTACACCAAGCTCATCTTGAAGAAGAGGAACATTCAGAAAACTCTGTGTCTGAATGTGGAGATTGTCCTAGGGTCAGCCAGAAGATTCTCATAAATGCTGTAAATAACATGGGCGAAAAACTGGACAATATACTAGCCATTCTCACTCCAAGATCATTGAAAACTGAATGCTCTACTGGGATTAATGAAGGAGACTTTAATGTGGTGAGTGATAACCATGAAATGCAAGTTAGAATGATGGTTAATTCCAACTGACTGATCGATGACAATGGCTGAAAATTAACAAGGACCAAAACATTTGAGTGTGTTTTGTTTGAAAGAGATGCAGATGAAAACTTACACTAATCAACATTAGAATCAACAACTGGTTTTGACTAAAAATCCAGCATCAGGCATCTGTGGCACTTCCTGAAGCCCAGGTGCCAAGAGTTCAGAAGCAGTGGAACTATCAGTTAAAACACCCACAAAAAAACACCCAAGAACCCCACCACACACTGAACTTGAGCTTAAAGCTCAAGGGGTAGAACAAAGGCTCTGTAATTAGAGGAAGCTATTTCCATGTTCAGAACCGTTGCATACTCTTGGCACGGCTGCAAGCATGCAGGTTACTTAGAAAAGAATCCTTTCATAAAATTCATAGAGGACCGATTTTCCTGCTCCATTTCCTAATGATTTCTTGTACTGCAGATGGCAAACCTGCAGCACCAGCGGGACACAGCAAAGGGTGCTAACAGTAAGGCGACAGCCATGCTGGAGCATGTGTTAGCTTCTCATGAGAAGGTGCAAGCAGCTCTGGATGTGGCATGAACGGAGCTGGGACACAAGGATGCTGAAATCAGCAACCTCAGAAAAGACAAGTAGGTGAAACTCACACAGTTTCTGCGGTCTATCAGCAGTATGGTGAGGACAGAAACAGTTGAAGACTGGTATCTTCCCCATGGTTCTGGCAAATAAGCTACAGGACAAGTGTGTTGGAAAAGTTTCCCATGTCCTTTCCTGCAACACTGAAACGTACTTGGTACTGGTGAACCAAGTACACCAAGCGCTTGTAGCTAACTGCAAGCTTGGCAGACCTTGTGTGTCTGGTGGAAAGCACGTGAAAAACCAATTTCACTTCAGTGACAGGCAAAACTTGCTATGGCTAAGGCAGAGAATCAAACTGTGAGATGGTCACCACTTCAGAAGAGGGGTGCATGCGTAGACTTAATGCATGGGTTTTTTTAATCTGATTTCCATTTTCAGGAGCCAGAATGAACAGAAAATACAGAGGTTAGAAACAGCATTGGAACATTGCCAAGCCAAACTGGTTGCCATGGGAAAGCACCAGAGCAGCCAGGTGGAGACTGTGTTTTCCAGTAGTAACAGCCACCACTGCATTTTTGGTGTTGCGTGAAGTACCTTCTCTTTTCCTGAATACACTATGGTGTGACACATTTATGTGACTCAAGCCAAAAGCATTCTATCAATTTTCGGTTGTGGAGCAGGAAAATAGTTCTCCATGCGTTGAAGGAGGCAAGCATTTCCTCTCTAAAGAAAAATTCTGTGGCACAGGTGAAGGTTTTACAGTCTGCAGCTGGATACATAATATGAACAGAGATTTTGGAAGTTTATATAGCCTTTAATTTTTTCTTATTAGAACGGAGGGGAAAAGAGTCCAAGGAATGGCTTTCATCTCTCCTTACAATACTTAGTGTCAAAAGGATTACCTCACAACCCAAACATGCTCACTATTGGCAAAGAACATTTTCTAAGCCCCCCCCCGAAAGTCATGGCTATATGACAGGTTGTTCTGATCCTTCTCACTAAGCCAGTCAGTGAACTGACATTGTAAGGATTCCCATCTAGGTGCCTGTGCTTAGGACATTTGTGATCAGACAGTTGGTGAACACACAGTTACTTCCTGCAAGTTGATAATGACTGGGAAGGAAAAAAATATTCCTTTCTGAGCTTTTTCATTTGTATAAATCTTGTTCATAAGAATAAATCTGATTTGTTCTTACTGCACAGGTGGAACCACTTTGTAGGGCACTATAAATTGCTACAACAGACAACCAGAAACTTGATTATCATTTGGAAGAAGTTCTGCAGCTCAATAATGCCCTGCAGAGCAAGCTGATCCAAGTTCAGTATGAACTGAAAAGGAAAGAAACTGAGCATCAGCGGCTGATGGTCGGCAGGTAAGACCAGATCCATGATACAACACTTGAGCAGAAACATTACTTTGCGCTAACATCAGAGCTTTATGGCTTTACTAATCTATCAATGTCAGCATTGACTGTATGCTGAGCCAGCAGCATGATAAAGACAGATTCATGCAGAGCTATAGAAATGGCCTCGTTCACTCCTTTCCATAACGACTCTTTGACCCACTCTGCCGTACTGAGGAATGGCATACCTAGGGTCGTTATGGCCCTTCTGCAAACAGCTTTTCCATGAGGACAGCACATACTGCTTCCTCTTCCAAGCGGCCGGCAATAGCTATAGCAAGGAGAGCACAGGACAGCTGGTTAAATTCCCCACTCAGAAGTGTACGCTAGGAAGTAAAACCTCAAACATAAGTGTAGGTGCAGTCTGAATCTCTTCATTACCCTTTGTCTAAACAGGCTTAGCCATTTCATTTTCTGAAGGAAAGTAAGTTGTCCTAAAGTGTTTTTTCCAAAAAGTCTACTTACCTTGTATAGCTATTTTGAACCTCCTTTTAAATAAATGGAATATGAAATATTCAAAAAAACATTCCAGTCCTTAAAAGTAATGGTGCAGAGAGTATATCCAAGACAAAAGTAAGTACAATGGAATTGTCTTTGCTATTCCTGTGTTTAAAAAATAAAGCATATTCAATATAAACGTGAATAACTGAATTTGTTTCTTCTCTTCAAAGGGAAGAGTTAATGGAAAAAGCCAAGACTGAGGAAAAGATGTATGCTGAACTATTAGAGTCTTTGAAGAAGCAGTTTCAAACTGAACAAGAGGCTTCCAGGAAAGCTGCCTGTCAAGAATCTGCTGAGGTGAAATGGGAGAGAATGAAAAGATTTCACTGAGTGATTTCCAGAGAAAGAGGGCTGCTTTACAATTTCCCAACAGAGCAAGAGCAGCTCATGACAAATATTTGTCTCCTTTTCCATTCATCATGGAGTTGTCCATCACTTGTATACAACAAACAGAATTTTGTCATGTGGTGGACAGACATTTTTGTGGCCACACACAGTGATAGCTGTGCTTTCTTTAACTTTTTCAAGTACCACTCTGTATCCCCCAGCACTATGTACCTCATTGTACATAAGATCTAGACATTGATGTCAGTCATTCCAGTGACTTCAAAAGGATAATCTGGGATTGTATAGCAATCTCCAGGGAGAAAATACTGGCTTGAAAGTCTGCTTTGTTTCTTGAGGGCTGGATCATAAAGCTCAGCGTAACCTTAGTATTACTGAGATCCCAGCATTGACTTTTTTCCTCTTTGTTAGAAGGGGATTAAAGGAAACTCAGACCACCAGGTGCTGTAGCATGCTTCAGATACAGCAAATCAATTAGGTGTTCTGCTTATTAATTGTTGTATAGAATGAACCAATTCTTACAGTTAGTGTGAAATCACTTTTTCCTCTTTCTCCTAGTTAAAGAAGTGCCTTGAAAAATCCTCCTCCGAATTGGTTGAAGTTTCCCTTGCTACCAGGGAGCTGCGGCAGAAAGTCATGGAGCTGGAACAGTCTTTGTACGGTTACAAGCTAAAGAGCCAAAGAGCTCAAGTCAGACAATGCTTGGCCTGTGAAGCTAACACAGAAACGGTAAAGGTATGCAGACGTTTTTCAATAAAGATAGATGTCCTAGTTGAGAACTCCTTTTTTTCTCCTACTGCGTAGGACTGCTCTTAATCCTTTGCAGTGGAGCTAGACTTGAAAATAAAACTGACTCTGGACTCAAATTCTGAACGGAAGATGAATGGATTGATAGCAGCTACAGTAATTGTGTGGCTTCTCCTGTGATCCCCCCTCCCCTTAAATATGATGGCATAGAATCCCACCCCCCGATTAGATTGTATAGCAGCATTTGTCCTCTTTATCATTTTGTGGCTACAGTCTGTTTAATTATTGATTGGGCCAAGTGTTGCTTGTGTAGTGATTAGTCCCTTGCCATCCTTTAAAGCTTAGTTGGACTTAGGGTTCAACTGGTACCTGATCCTAAATGAGAACCTAGACTCCTTTGCAACTCTGCCACCTGCTTGTTCCCCTTCCCCTGGTGGGGCATAGGTTCTGTTAACGTCAGTCTCATAGGGTAAGAAATAAGGACACAATGTGCAGACGCCTGCAGAAATAGTTCCCAAGTAACAGCCAGTGAGCCTGAAAAATTCCTGAAGTTTTGTTTCTCTCAAAAATTTCCAGGAGACTGAATCTAAACTGAGGAAAATGGAAGCAATAAGAGAGGAGTATCAGAAGAAGAATTATGAACAAGTGAGCTTGCTTGACCAGTTTTCTGAAGAGACTGATCTGCTAAAATGTTGTTGGAATTTCATTCTTGTGTTGTCTTCAGTCACAGGCCATGCAGAAAGTTGTGTCAGAGTTGAAGAGTGTGCAGAACAAGATGCAAATGTTGTTGAAAAACCACCATGAAGTGCAAATGCAGAACAGGCAGCTGGACATCCAGCTGGAAGCAGAGCGAAAGCAAATGCAGCAGATGGAAAATGAATGTCAGGTAAAGTGCTAACAGCATGAAAAAGTGGCGAGACACCCATGGATGCATTTTGATGCAAAATCTATGCGGTTGTAGAAGAGATTGTAAAAAGCCTTCATGAGCTCAGTCAAAAGATATTCCTATAAATCTTACTCTGTCTGCTCCAGAAAGTCCGAGGAACAACGTAACATACATTCACAGGGAGACAGGATTTTTTTAATGATAGTACTCTAAGCTGTTTACAGTAAAGATTGGAGAGTCCTGTTAGACTGCAATTTTTTGTTTGTGAAAACATGAAAAAATTCTATAGAAATCAGTGTTACTTCTTTTTCTACCTAGAAACTGGAAAAAACGTCACATATCTGAAGAAATATAAAGAGGAGGCAGAAAAGAAACTGAGGGAAGCCAGCATGGAGTCAGAACAGGTGAGACTAGTTAGCATTAGGATAATAATTCACTGAAAGTAACAAGATAGTATTTCAGCACATGCAGCAAGTAACCCTTTCAATCTCAGGTGTAGGCCTCTGGTGAAGAGCAAGGTGCATCCTTGGCCTTTTCAACTAAGTGGCCTTTATGATACTTTAAAAAAAAAAAACATTAAACTTTTTATCCTTTCTGGGAATCACTTCAATTGAGTAGGGTTTGTAAGAAGAGCTTTTGTCGCCCACAGCCTTTTGTTCTTATCAGGTTCGGGATATCTGTGTTAACCAACCAGCCCAAAGTGTTGTGGCCAAGTAAATTGCCCCCCTGAGCTGCTCTTGTGTTACTGTGTATGTGACATCATGCAAAACCACATTTCCTCCCCCACCCCAACAGGTCATTTGTCCTTGCATCACCTCATCCTCGCACTGCTGTACCACCGTATCCAAATTATTGTAGCTTCCATGGATTATTGTAGTAGTTTGGGGTGACAATCTAGGGGTTTAGATGTTTTATAGGGTATTAACCAGCACAAAGTAAACTTAAAAAAGTAATAGAGGTGCCCCAGCCTGAGGTCTTACATGCTGCTTATCAGTCCAAGTATTGTTCTGGGATTAGAAAGAGACCTTCATAGCAAGAGAATATTTCTACAGCATTCTTCAGGCAAAGTTAGTCTTCCCTCACCTTACTCAGGAGGTTGTTGCACTCAGCAGCCATTTTTTGCCCCCCTTCTTCCCAGCGCCTCTGTATTTTAGGCTGTGTTGGAGACCCATGTTAACTTCATTACCCCCCTAAGAAAGGGGCAGCTTTGTAACGAGCACCTCTCTGATGGATCCTTTTCACAGCAATGGCAGGAAGGCATCATGAGAGCTCCCGCCCCTACGTACAGGAGAAAGACTGGAGTTGTGTGCTCTTCTGCCTCTTGCACAGAGATCAAAAACTGGAACATAGCGTGCATTAGCTGTTCTCTCTCCCGTTCTAATGACACTGTCTTGCCTAGATCACAGCTAGCCTAGAAGCAGCTGACCGTTGGTTCAAATCTAAGTTTGGCTGCCTGCCGCTGGAATATGTGGAAAACTGCCAGCCAAAGAACCCTGAAGAGAGCAGCTCCAAAAAGGAGGTAAAGCAAGCACATTAATTTCTGAGGGGGAAGCAAAGAAAATAGGTGGGGGGCAGTGTTTGGCAGCTCCTTATCAGTCAGGATTTCAGTTTCCTAAACTTTCTTTTGTAGTTCCTTACACAGAGGTGGAAAACAGACCCCTCTTCTAGTTTAGTTTGTTTTCTCCTCTTTTGCCAAAGGACATATTTAAGCAGCAAAGAATATTACAGGTACAAGATAGCTTCAAGGCACTGTTTCTGTACTTAGAAAAGTTCTACTGCACATACCTCCTGTTTTGTTGATGCTCATTAACCAAATGTTTGTCTGAAAGCTAACAGCTAGCATGTTTTCTTCTCTGCACTCACCTCTGTTTTGGTGGTTCTCCTTCACCTCCTCTGTACCTTTTACAGATACCCTTTCCAAAGCCATGCTTACCTTGTTTGTGTAGATTCATGAGCCTTCTCCAAAACTGATAGTTCTTCTATAGCTGTGTACTTAGCTTTTCAGAGATGTATGTAAACTGCTAAAACTTTAATCTCTTCTTTAGTAATGACAAAGATTCCCCAGTCATCAGCTTCCTAAAACATTGCATCTTTTCCCAGGAGAAGCAGCAAGAAGAGCTTCTCACTCATGCCTCCCCAGACAGCAGGGCAAGGACCCAATGCCTCCAGCTCACAGGAAATGAGCTCACTCGGTGGGGTGATTCCCAGCCCGGGGAGAGCACCACCTGCTATCAGGAGACTTCCTGACAGAACCCAGGTGCTGGAAGAACAGGGAACTTTACTTGATCGGACGTAGTTAGATAGATAGGTTTGTATCACTGAGAAGGCGTTGCAAAGAAAAGGTGCTCTCAGGGCATCCATATATAGGGGACCTAGGAATGCTTGTTTGAATGTTAAATGGTAATGAACGTTAAGTCATAAACTCTGCTTTGAATTGACTCATACCTCTCACCTTGTCTTTTTGACTCAGGGGCTTTGCATTGTGAGGCTGATCTTAACAAAACTACTATTTCTAGCAAAACAATCTCTATTATTACTGTAAACAATAGGCTGTTGATACACTCCATCTTGGCTTTCATCACTTTTCTTTTACCAGCTTTAGTCTAAGGCCTGGCAGATGCTATCAAAACAAATCTCCAGCTGGTTTACAGAGGGTTCACATGAATTACTGGAGACCAAGTCATGTGTCTGTGGCTGGATGCTGACGTGACTGGGACAGGGAGGAACTGGCAGGACTGGCTGCTTCTAGTGGTAGCTGATACCTGGGTCATGAGAGAATGTAAACCTTGGGCTACTTTAGGAGCAGATAAGGAATTCATTAGGTATTCCACCACACATCATCTTACCTTCATAGGAATTAGTGGAATTTGTTCAACCTGTCCTACTGTGGAACAACAGACTGCGGACAGAGTAGTTGAAGCAGATGACCTATAGCGTGATATGTTGAGGATGATTATAACATAGACAGTTTTCTCCCCCTTGAAGCAAATGGCTGTTCTAAGGAACAAGGGGTGGCTGAGCACACTATTGAAGCTAATGCACACCTGAGCTTCATTAAATTGTGCTGCTTAAAAGCAGGCCTATGCAATATGGCTTTAGGTTTGTCCCAGTCAAGCTGGTTCCTTCAGAAATCAATTGGCATCTGTGTCACACCTACTCTGTAAAGCTGTTTTGGTGGCTTAGGACAGGCAGTGCCTCTCTACCTCCACAGTGCTCTCAGGCAAACAGCAGTCAAAACTGTAATCCAGTTTTGCTTGCTATGAACTCAAACCGTAGAATAATCACAGCTGAAAAACAGTCTTCTCAAAGAGCACTTACCGTTTAACACTTTTGTTTATATTGAATGCTGAAGTAGGTTGCCTAACAAAAGGACAAATGATTGTGACCTTTCCCTGTGCAAAAGGGCAAAGCATAGGGCAGCTGCCCTTCTATGTGCTGCACATTGGCAGGGCAACACCACCAACCACCCCTCTCTTTTCCCTCCGCGGGAGTGTTTTTTACTGACAGATGGTATACCTCAAAAGCTGGTTCTTCACCCCTTCCTTGTTCCAGAAGCCCCTGCTCTCTCGAGAGCCGTGCATCTGCCATTCCCTTGTATAGTGAAACGCAAGGTCTGACTATATGGCTGTGGCCTTTAAACTTCCTATTTATATTTGTATAGTGCCAAACTAGTCCAGGCTCAACACATCCTGTTGCTTCTTCTAAACCTGTTTGGGGTTTAGGGTGGAAAGCACCAAGATATGGTGTCATTGTGAAGGATGAACGTAGCCCAGTATCTTTTAACTTTAGTATTACCTTCAGTTTTGGCTATACCTGCTTTAGCAAGTGATGCAGCTCAGTGGGTCACATGCCGAATGAAAGAGGTTGTCCAGATGGCCAGGATGTGTTTCAGATTGGTTTTTACTTCAGATTTGCTCTAGTCTGATCCTGCTGACTGAATGCTCGCTAGCAACCAGAGCACTTCTGGAAGCCATCTTCTAACTTGCTTTCATTTGAAAGGAAACTAGTTTGTCTGCTCAGAGCCTGCTCTGCAGTGTGAACCACAGCACAGTGAGTGGCAGCTCACCCACTCGAAACATCAGAAGTACACAACAGGCAAGAACTTGTCATTCTCTTTAAAGGTAGTAATTTCAATAAAGTCGTAGTAATCTAACACTACTGTCACCTGCAGGATCAATAATTGAGGTCTACATTGCTCGGCTTTCCCTGGGCTTGGTAGCTGCTAAGCCTCTCATAATATTCACAGTATTTAAAAATGAATTTTCTAAGCAGCAAAAAGGTTGTGGGGTTTGTTTTTTTTTTTCCTGTCAATCTGTAACCTTCAGCAAATGTGGATGGCAAACAGCTTTCTAAACTCACCAATGTTGGTATCAGGTAAGCCCAAGTGAAAAGACAATCAGTAGGTGCTTTCATGAGCAGTCTTTTAAGCGTGCCTTGAGTTAGTGCTTTATAGAAAATAGCTCTCCAGCAACAAACAGTTAACAAAATTATCATGGTTAAATCAAGTAGTCCGTCAGTATGTGTAGCGTCTTTGCCTGAAACTGTTACTGATTCTCTTACTGAGGCTTGAAGAATATTCCCAAACATGCTGACAGGTGAGGCTGGCATTGCTTTAAGTATTCTTTCCCTCTTAGTTGCTTGTTCTCAGTGATTTATGAAAGCCTTCCCAAAATTGTAATGGCTGGATTTCAAGCTTTCCTTGCCCTGCTGTTTGTTCCCACACATTCAAGGGGCCAGGCCGGAGGGGGCTCTGAGTAACCTGACTGAGTTGAAGATGTCCCTGCTCATTGCAGGGGGGTTGGACTAGGGGACCCTTAAAGGTTCCTTCCAACCCAAACTATTATGCAATTCTGTGATTGTACATTTGCATAAAATAGTCCTTACTGTGAAGGAGAATTAGGAAAGGTGCTGGGTTTACTTCCCCCGGTGTTATGTTCTTGTGAGCATCCTTAAAACAAGCTACAGCCAGGTAAGCCTAAACATGAAGATAGCGCATGCCAAAATAAATCCCATACAGATGCTCATACCCCAAGAAATACCTGTGCTTCAAACTTGCAATCCCCTGTGTGTCCTCCATCCTTTCCATAAAGTACAAAGATGAAATGCACAGCACATGTTCACAACTTCATTGTTTGAAAAAGGATTCCAAAGTAAAGGCATTTTATTAGCAGTATTGCCAGGGAAATGTGGTTTAAAACTTACACGATTCTGTATTGGACAGTACAGCTGTGGCTTTAGGCTTAAAGCCTAGATTAGCCTATGTATTTTCTGTATGTATCTCATGTTCTGTGCTTTGCTTTTCCTTAAGGTCAGTTCACATGGGCTGCATCCGTTTAAACTTCCTTTTTTATTGGGGAGCTCGCATTGCTACAGTGTCTGGTTTGTTTCTTGCTTTGTCTGAAGTCTTGGCTAGTCTAAGCTGTTACTGCTGCACCACTGCAGTATAACAAACAGACTTGTAATATTGGGTAAAAGTGAAATCTAAGGAGAAGACTGTTTATCTCAACCATAAATGCAAGTGGGATATAGCTAAGGAAAAATCTAAAGTTCTGTCTTCACATACGGGTTTTTTCCACAAGTGTTTTAGAAAGCTTTAGATAATTGGCATCGAGACAAGTAGCACCTCTTCCTTCCAGATGCTCAAAATTGTTTAGAACATCCTTTCAGAACAGTATTTGCTAGCAGTATGAATTTTCCAGTCCATATTGACTGGGCTTAATTAAATGCAAGTGTCTGTTATTTGGTGCTTAAAATCAATTCAGAAAGTGTTTAAAAGTCATCAGCATTCAGATTGTATTTTTCCTTTTTATTTGTATGAATGCTAAAGAGTCATACCTCCTAGGTTTAAAAACTAAACTACTTCAGAATTCTAGCAGCAGTAGGGATCAGAAATAAAGCAATTAATAGCAATGCCTTGATGTTGGTCAATTTTTAAAACAAAGCCACGATCTTCCTCTATGTCAAGTCTATTTAAAAAAATATACAAGCACTAGGACTCTGAGTATTTCAGACTCAGTTATGGAAAAGAATAATGCAAAGGGAATCTGTGTACTGGATCTCTGGCTTCTATTTCCTAAGTATCAGTTCAGTGCAGAGGGCTGTATTTCCTGGGACAGGACAAATGTTTTTTTGTATGAAGGGGCAGGCGTCATTTGCTGCGAGAAGAAAAAAAATCAGTGGGTTACAAGATGTGAAAAGGCCAATAAAGAATAAGGAAAGGTTCAGTGGAAGAATTTTTACCCCAAAATGATGCAACGATACTATGCTTGTACTCACATTGTGAGTTGGCTCCAGTTCACACAGCAAAAGGTTGGCTGCCGTGTCAAAACCGGTGATGAGGTATCACAAAGAATGAGAAACAAAATGGCGGCCAAGGGAGTCATTCGCTCCCTTCTTCTGCAGCTTACGAATGCCCCAGGCTAACGTAACTAAAATGGCTATTTAGAGTTCTGCAAACCTGGCATGAGACTTGTATTTAGGCAGTGCTGCCAAGTAGTATTTCCAAGTAAAACATGCTGTCCTTTTGTGAGTTAGTGAGACTTTCTTGGTATTTGTGTCTTACCTTTGTACTCTCACTATGGCCCAGCATATCTCTAGTAAAGTGGACATGCAATATATTGTAATTTAATGTTTGATTTGCAATAAAATCCCCTTACCTTTACAATTAGTCTAGGCAATTCTGCAAGACTTACTTCTTAATCATTGCTTGCAATTGTGTGAAATGATTCCAGAACACAAATACATGTAAAAATGGGCTGAAAGCCAATACCGGTAGTTAGCCGTGATACCAAGTAACCAGTGTGCTGGGGAGGGACCAGCACAGTTTGTTTTCTATTCAGCAAACTACCTTGCTGAAAAATATGTTTCAACCTTATTTTGCTGTAGCACATAACATATATCCATTTCTATATATACATATAACTATATACTCTTTTTATTTACGATAAAGCATTGCATCCTGTTTCTCTTGCTGGCTTGGAAACAGCATGCTTCCAGCATCGCATGCTACTGTTCAACTGTCAGAGATAATTAAAAACCCACACCCTTTGCAACGTATGTTAAATAATAAGCTATATGATATTATTATATTAACTTTTGCTAGAAGCTATTCAGTAGTATATATGTTTGCTGAGAATGAGCAAACATTACCATTAACCTCAGAATTTTTATTAACACGTTCAGAAGAAGAACAGAGGTCACCCTGATTTCAATAAAACAGAAATCAATCTCCTTCAAATAGAACAGCTGCTGGGAAGATGAACTCCTAGAAAATTCTGAATACTTTAGAGATCTTGAAGTACTGAGTTCTCCATCCCCTAGGGATTAGTATGAGCCCCTTTTCTTCCATATCACAGAATTTAATGATGCACGTTAAAAAATCCATATCACCAGTGAATAGGGCTTCTTGAACAACCGCACTGGGAACTAGTTGTAATACTGCACACTGTAAATTTTCCTTAAAAAAAACCCAAAACAACAAACAGCAGCACTGGGCTTCAGTCTTCACTGTTTGCTTCTATCTACAAGACTGACTATCAGATTACAGAGCAGTGCACCAAAGGAGAAGAGCTAATAACAGACACACTTGGGCATGTCAGTGTTCTACGCAGAACAGACCGTTTCCATCCATACGCGATACAGTTCAAATGTCAGAAGTAGAAAAAGTCCATAAAGCTCTATACAGGACCAGACATATTGCTGACCATCTATACCAAAAGTTCCACAGAAAACCAGCTTCCGCAGCACTGCGTAATGCAAAGGTTAATACAAAGAGTATCAATTCCACCTGCCCCAAACCTTGTCATACAACTGCGTAGGTATACAACATCTTTTGTGCCATTCTGGTATTTCCACTGCTCTGATAAATAAGCGACAAGTTAAAGGCAGTATCTCTTCTCAAGTCTGTCTGATCAGTTTCTATTCCCTGTAAAAAGAATTATTTTAAAAAGTTATCTATATGCAACAATAGTATAAAACGTGAAACACAAGTAGCAATTACAGTAGAATCAAATCACATATTCATGGTTTAGATAGGCTTTCAGCTGTAGAGAAACAAAAGAAGTGGTATTCCTTGAGTATCCCTCCCTCTTTAATGAGTTTCCACATGTTGTTCATCACCAAAGAGTTACATAATTGCATATTCAAAAGAGTAGCTGTAAGTTAGAGAGCCAGCTCATAAACCAGGGAAGTACTCTCTTAATCTGCCTTTGTATGCAAAGGCTTTGTGTCTACAATCCCAGGGTGACTACTGCCTGCATCTTTTCCATGGCCACAAGGTTGCTGCTTTGAGCTCCCAGCACTGACTAACACCCGTTTTCTTACTTTACCAACCCTTCCCATTTCCTAAATATGCTTGTAATTTTTCTACCTACCCATACCAAAGCTAGGCAAAAACCTTCTCTCAGACCAGACTTGGAAATGTATGACACCTCGATTACGATGATCTCATACAGACCAATTTTAGAGCAAAACCAGGGCTGACAATACTGGTTGATACCGCTGCAGCATGCTGCTTTATAGCCTGGGGGAGCAGACAGAGCTTCGAATTATAATTTACTGCATGTAATATATATAAAGTTCAGGTATGTAATATATATAAAGTTACTTATTCAGGTAAAGTCGTTTAGCAACCCTTTTTGCTGCTACTTCAGCCTATTAGTAAATCCTTCAAAATTCATAAACCTTTGAAATTAACCCATGCTTCAATACATTACCAGGTGACAATCAGATTTGGGCTCTCAGTGACAAGGAATCACAATAAAAATTGAAGGAAACTGAACTACACAGATTTTATGTACCTATTTTAACTACGGCTGAGAAATTATTGATGTTGACCTGCCTTTATTCTCTGTATATAACTTGCAAAGATCCAGTACCTCTAAGGTGAGAGGAGGAAGTTCAAGCACTTTTTGGTAATAGTGGATTGCCAGGTGCAGTAATCCCAGCTGGTGAAGGCCACGGCCGAGGTTGTAGAAAGACTCTTGACATGGTCCACGCAGGTCCAAGTACCGGTGAAGGAAGGAGAACCCCTGTACACACAGCACGCACATTTGTGAACATTCCCTTTAAGAAGACGGCAGTAAAATACGCTGGAGAACAGGTGTTTAAATGTACCTATTCAAACTTTTGATCTATGCTTCCCCACAAAACCACAGGCAAGTTGAAGGCAAAAAATGTGTCACATTCAGTTGTTGAGACCATAACAACTGTGCTCTGTCTGTCTCACTGCCATTGGTAACAATGGGTAGATCTTCTTAATAAATTGAACACATAGTTATTTAGTATACTGACTTACAGCACTAGCTTGCTAGATACCTAAGTATGTATGTATGTGTGTGTTTATGTCAAATACACACAGATAAGACTGGTTCATGTTCGGATGAGCTGATCACCTTAAAAAACATGCAGCCAAAGGACAGGCTAGAGCAAGACCTTATTTTTCTTTAAAAAAATATTTAAAAAATAATCCTCTCCCACTTTTTTTTTCTTTTTTTAAATTAAAGGAGAAAAAAGCTCCAAACCTTCATTCTCTTTCCTTCACTCTTTGCCTTGGATAGCAGCAAGAAATGGTTTAATTTTACAACTTTCCAGAATTCTACAAAACTCTGAACTCTATGAAGTACATACCAAAGTATGCAAGCATATTCTTTCCTTGATCTTCTGCTGCATATAAATGTTTACTCCAATACCAGTTATCAGGGAAATTATCAGTGTATCATTTTATAAAGTGGCCAAAAATAAACATCCCTGAACAAGGGCATGAAAACTCCATATATGCTAAGCAGCAGGTGAGAGTTCATGTCCCTTCTTGAGGCCAGCAGGTGTTTTACTGCCAAGTCTCCAGCAAAATTTGAAAGGAAACTTACACCCAGCAATTCCAGTGCTACGCTTTAACAAATTTAAAGTCAAAGTACTCTGTGTTATACTTTCTTATTTTGCTTTTACTTTAAAACTAAAATATATGCTCATATATTTGAACTATATGACTAGCAGAATCCCAGGTGTATGTAATTTCGCTGCCAACCTTAGTCTGAATACCAGCTCCTCCTATGTGGCACGTTGTGGTTCAGACAGAGGAGCAGGACCCAAGAGGTACTACGTGCCTCTTCGGGTGCTGACATCCCTGAAGATGTGAAACGGGGCAATGCATAAAGTGACAGTGACCAGGCACTGCTGGAACAAACCAGTCTCATTTATACACTGACGTGCTGTAAAGCAAGAGAAGTGATTTGTTTCTCATCTGTAGGATGTCACTGCCTACCAGCTTGGTGTGTTATGGACTCTTCATGACTCAAGGTTTGTATAATGCTATGAAGATGAAAGCCATTAGACCAGAGCTACCTCCCGTGCAGAACAAAGGGAAAGACAAAGAGGCAGACAGTATTATTTTACAATAAAATGCAGTGTTTCATTTGACACTGAAGGAGCGCTGGGAGAAACTTAGGAGGGACAGATAGAAGAGGTGAATTCAGAAGGGAGAAATTGAGCACACAACTTTTTCATCCTCTCCCGTGCATTTCATTTTGTTAGCACTTTGGAATGTGATGATTCTGTTGTAGAGGACTTTGTTTCTAGGGACCACGTTGATAATCAGAGAAGATACCTCCTTCAACATGAGGAATTAGTTCAGACACAAGCAGCTAACGATCGTAATTTAGGTCACCAGTATGTCACTGTGGTTCAATTATTAAGCAACTACAATAGGAGCAAGAGAGGATGTAAAAATACCAAGTATAGTAAGCAAGAAATGAGAAGAGAGAAAGCAGGGAACTGTATCACCAGAGGGCAGCATTAAGTAGGACATCGTTAAGTACATTATAAAAGGAGAACACAGCACCCCATATAAGACAGGCAGGCTGATTACAGAAAGAAGTGGATAAAAATATTAAAATTAGGCCAAAGTTTGCAAGTTCAAAATGTCTTCAGTTGGATATCGACATAATTGCTCTTGGTTTAGAGTAGCTGAGGACCTATAGCTTTTGTCAAAATCAGTGCAAGCTACAGTTTTGCAGCAAATTCAGAAGTCATGAGAGCTCAGGATCCTCACCATATTCTGCTGACTCTGAGCTCAGTAGCCACCGGAATTAAAAGGCATTTCGAGTTAATGAAAATCCTTGGTGAAGAGTGGAGGAAATTACTTTGGGAATAATCAGCCTGTGGTTTGTAACTGGATCTGGCAGATGAAAGAAAAATGTGAGGAAGCTGAAAAATTGAGGGTAGCCTAAACTGGAGCTTACAAGATCTTTACAGAGAGCTATAAGAGGCACCTAAAAGGGGGAAGAGAAAAGGAAGACAGGGAAAAAACCCCGCTTTCTAAGTCTATAAAACTTGCTTCAACATCGCAGTTTATGAGACGTGTCTATGAAGCGCATGTGGCGTAGATCCTACTCTACAGCACTTCAGAGCAAGGCAGGGCAAGAAGATAAGTTTGGAAGAAAAACCAGACTACAGCCATCAACACTGAAATTAGTAATATTTTCACAAACAGCCGGCAGCTGCTAACATCTATGTGAGTAATCCTTGCGGACACACAGCAGAACAAGCTACATTTAACTAAAAAGAGAAGAGATTCAGATGAGTATAACTATAGTTCACACTCATCTGTGTTCACATTTCACCACTTCCCTCTTTTGAAATGCCATTGTAATTATGAAAAGGTATTTAAATGGAGATACAAAGCCAGGAAACACTATAGGTAAAAATAATCACACTAACTCACCTGTACTAGAAGAGCATGCCTTTTCAACACGTATTTCTGAGAAGCCATGTGGATGAAAGTCAAGCCAATACAAAGACTGTACAGAGGTTCATCTGGGTTTGCACGAAAGGCTTGGACGTACTGTCCTAAAAGCAAATAATTGAATCAAGATGTTTGTTGTGAAAAGCATTCCTTAAGAATTTAAGGGCAAAAAAGAAAAATCTTCAAATTAGAAGTGTGAACTAAGAAAAGAAATAGTTTAATATACCCACATTGAAATATAAAGGAAAAGACATGAAAGAAAATTTTATCTTTTCAATGCTCTTTGGATTCTGAAGGAGGAATGCAGACTGTGATGTAAAAATGTAAGCAGAAAGCAATCAGACACAGAAGGCAAACATGGTCCTTGCTGGGATTTATATCCTGGAGGCCACACATCTTAAGTGTGACACTTGGAGGGCCTGACTGAAAGCAGCAGGTTTGCTTCAAAGGCCTGCTTAAAATGTCCAGTTTTATTTGCTGTTTAAATTGGTCTGTTTCTGTCCTTCTTTATTATTATTAGCCTTCAATTATCTTTGCAAGTTAGTTCTATTTGCAAAGTATGCTAAACTTGAAACATACCAGCTTAATTTTTATTAGCAAAACTTCAGCGATGCTTTGATTTGTGTACAAAATAAAGCACCAGACTAACACTATGAAGCTACCTATAATTTTGTGATATATGAGAAAAATTACTTTAGTAAATCTTTCTCAGAAAAAAACCATTCACTTGTTATGTTTGTTAATATTAGAACATTAACGATATTACCAAGGGCATGCTTGAAACTGCCAGATACAAACGCATTATGCCCGTTTAGGACACACAATGCGTGATTATCAGGATTTTTCAGCATCAAGCGGAGACAAAAGCGATGGTGACGGACATCCTGAGATTGCATAGTAACTTGATTGAAGATGTTCCATAGCTGAGGTTTATTGACATTTTCCATTACCATGATCCTATAGAATGAAAAGTATACAAGAAATTAGTAAATGCTAATTAGTGAATACTGTATCTGCAATAAAACCTCAACAGTTTAGGAAAGATAACAAAGAAGAGACAATCAAAGAGCAGGTCAGTGACTGAGGCCAAGTTGACGATGAAAGACAGAACCAATGGTTCTGGCCAAATCAACCAAATCTACTGCATTATGCATTGGTTGGAATCAAAGGCTATCAGAAAGCTCCTTTGGTTTCCTTAGCCTTATCTGTTTTAGCAAAAGCTGAAAAGCATCAGCCTGCCTCCTTTAGCAATATTTTCAGCAGTATGACTACAGCCTCAGTAGAAACAATTGCAGAAAAGATTGCTCTGCCTTGTCAGTACCCCACCTGATATAGTTGTACGCTTTTCTGAAGTTCTTGTCCAGAATTGCAGCAGAGAGTCCAAAGTATTCCAGCTCCTTGCGCTTTTGTCTGTCATCATAAAATGAATAATATTCCAATGAGGAATCCACTAGTAGCTCTGCCTCCTTGTACCGGGAGAGGTCACACAAGGAATATATAGCCTTCAGGAGGAGGTTCCACCAGTCGTCTTTTGTCAGAACACTTGTGAGAACAGCAAAAATTGCTAAAAATATTGAAGTCAGTAAGTTGAGAAAATTAAAACAAGAGAGCTAAACTCTAAAAAACTAAAAAGCTGCATACATTAAACTAATCTTTTCAAAAACCTCTCAGCATTAACAGGTAAAATAAAGATAAAATATTTACTTTTTTCAGTTTAACTGCCGTTTCTAAAACACCGGCAAAAAAACAGTCAAAACTTGGGAACAAATGGCAAGAAATACACACAGTTCAAGTTGTGAACATACTACATGAATGCATTAAAGTTACTCTTCCTAATCTACCCAACAGTGCTTAAGAATGTGTAGTCTGGCTCATCTGAGCCTGGGCCATTAAAAAAAAAAATTTTTAAAAAAAAAAAAAAAATCACACCACTTTTAAAACATGTATTTCTATTATGTTCTTATTTGCACTGAGGAGAATGTTGGACCATAGGAACTCTAGAGGTCCTTCTCAATCTGAATCGTTCTGTAATCTTACTGTTTTTCACTGAATGGGGACTGTTCCCTTAAGTTATATTATCTTCATTTTTGCTACCTTCTTTGCCCTAGAAATAAAGCAATGTTAACATGAACTGCATGGATTTAGCACGCAAAATAGTAACTTTTACTTCATTTTTCAGAACTAAGGAATTCATCTTGTTGCTTTGTTTTTACTAAACATTTGTTACCTTTTGCATCGCAATTTGCTGTCTCTTGGTCGTCATTGTCAGAAATTTTATCCCTTGACACCTTAATAAGATAGAGGTGTCTCTCTCCAGATTTGGAACTAGATATCAAACACACCTGAGCTCTGCTCATTGCTACCTAGAAACAAATTCAAGGGCAGCATTTCAGATCACATTAATACATCCTAAGACAAATGCAGCTTTATGACCAATCCATCTTGCTCACGTTGCACACCAAAACCATCTGCAACTTAGAAACGCCACAATAGAGCAAGATCACAAGCCAGAACATTCCCGAGAGGTGTATTATCTCTGCATTGTCTCATGCCCCAGCACAAACCGGGCTACGCAAAAGAAAGATACAAGCTCTTTAAATGACTTAAAAGACTTCTCCTGGGATTAGAACATCACTGTATATATTGAAATCAAAACTACTTGCACAGAGGCATAACAAGAACAATGCCTTTCTGTATCAGTTTCAGAAATATGTGGGTAGTCCGCTATTCAACCAGCGTAATACAATAGTAATGGCTCTGACCAGCTGGATAAAACTGAGGCCTAACTATTCCCCTCCCTCACTCCCTATTTAAAAAAAACCAAAAACCAATTAACACAAAACCACCACCACTGTATTTACTGGCTAAACAAATTCTTCTTTGGTCATTTTATCACAAGAAAACATTAAAAAAAAAATTAAGAAATTCACAAGAAAATTGTTGAAATAGAAGGCAGTATCAACAGCTCAAGCAAGCACTACGCTGACTGCTAAAAAGGTAAGAAGCAGCTTTAGTATTCAGTGTGTTCTGTCCACACTGAGAAACAGGGAGTCGAAGTCACTGTGTTAAGAATTATACATCCAAGTGGTCCTCTGTTTTGAATACTACAGGCAGGAACACCAGTGTTACAGGCTCCCTACAAGATTATTATCTAACAAAATTATGAAACCATTTGCATATAAAACCCACTAGCTTTCCTCCTGAGTTCGTTTGTCACTGGTCTTAACCCAAGTCATAGCTGTCCAATTTCTTAACGCGTAGCTGGAAAGACTGGCTTACCTTCAACAGCATTGCCAGCATTGTAAGTAAAGTGTCTATGTAACCATACATTTTGCCTTGGGAATACAGCAGTGTTGAACGGTGGAGAAGTAGCTTTAATTCCTAGATAATATTGAACATTATTATTCAACCTTTTGCACAGAGAGGGAGTTTATAAAACAAACAATTATGACTCAATATAGTACTAATAGGATTGTAAAAGCTTCTAGAAAGCTGTAAGAATCTCAGCAGCAGCAGGTAAGATCTTAAACTGCCCAGCAGTAGTTACTGTTTCAAATTCTCAAATTTCAGAGAAATTTGGCATAATTCTTACCTATAGTGAAGGTCCTGCTGGAGGGGGGGTACAGAACCTTTGCTAAGCCATCAGTTACAATCAACAGGGGCCAAACCATGTGGCTTGTATGTAGCAACGGCTGATCAACTTGATGCAAAGTGATTGGCATCACGACTGGTTCTCAGTGGCCAAGAGCTTGTACGTCACACAAAAGTGATCAGGTGGGACAGGGGAAATACTGACAAAATGGTCAGGGAGAAAGAGCCGTGAGGACTCATCCCTGATACTCTGTAATGAATCATTCGCCGTGCTCTGAAGGCTCACCATGCTGTAGGTAAGTCAGTCTCAATCCCTGGTCCTATATAACTGACATCTTTCCGCACTACCATAGTTTAGCAGAATAATACATCTTAAACTGGAAGCACAGAAGACTTTACGCACCTGCTGGGCAGCGTTAGCATCCTGAGCCAGTGTATCTGGATCATACATTGGTTCCAGAGCCTCCAGAGCTTTCTCAGGTCGGCCCAGCTGCTGCTGAAGTGTTGAAAGTGAGATTCTTGCATCCAGATGCAATGGAGCAAGATCAACAACTTTGGCATAGCTCTCTGCAGCACGCTCCATGTGTCCCAAAGCCTTCAAGCACTCTAGAAATACCAAAAACAACACAATACATCTAAATGGCAGAAAAAGATTTCAAAGCTCACAAAACAATTAACGTACTTCTCAGATATGTTTTGAGTTAAAACCACCCAAAACATGTATTATTAAAGTGAAAATATTCAGAAATATGTACCAATGCATCCAGTTTCACTTAAAGCATCATCAGTTGACACAGGATGGAATGCAGAATAGAGTCTGTTTCATTTACATGAAAAAAAAGTATTTTTAGCTGAAGTAAATTTCAATCTATATGAAGAACAAGAAAACACTCCATGACAGGGTTGTCAGAATAAACTCCAATTCTACTTTTGAAAATACCAATTATCATTCAACATGTGAATCTAAAATTCCTGTGATCTTAGATAAAAGTCCCTGGAAATGCTCAGCACTGTCTTATCATCTCTCAGTACCACGTGTTCAGCAGCCCTGCTCCTTCTCACCCGCATGCCGAAGCCAGACAACAGCCAAGTTGTATCGTTCTGAACAGACGAGGGAACTCAAGAGAGGCAGTGCTGAGTTGTATTCTCCAACATCCAGAAATGCCTCTGCGACATCCAAATACAAGTCACCCATTTCTTCTGGATTTTGCTCCACCAGAGTGGTCAAAAGAGGCTTTAAAAAAAACCACACAAAACACTAAAAGCACAAATAACCAACAAGGACATTTCTTTAATGTATGGTTATTGGAAGCTTACATTTTTATGCTATGAGTTTTATTCTATTTGCATTTTGAACTACACTTCCTTTATTTAAATGTTAGTTTAAAAGTGAAAAATAAATAAATCTGAATTTCAGAATTCCTGAAAAAGCCATGTTTTTCTATTCTAGACATTTCCCATCCATACATTTCACATCCACTTGATGGGTGAAAAGGCCCATCAGTGAGGACTGCTCTTTATGAAAGAACAGTCTTCAGATTTAGCAGGGCTTTAAAACAAAGTGAAGATGTGCTCCTTAGTGTTGGAACAACTGTGCAAATGTCATCCTGGGCCTGTCACAGCACACAGGCTGTGATTTACTCTGCTTTAGTAATAACTTCCACTGGAGGCATAATTTATAGCGACAAAAATAGTATTTCTGCTATTACAGGTTTGCTAGGTTTCTCTCTTGGAGTGGGAGGGAAGTAAAAAGAATCTCCTCAGCTCTCTCAATGACCTCAGTCATATGAAGACAGGAAAAATTACTCGCTTTGGTAATTTATTAGAACATCCCCCAGCTTCCGAGTTGGTTTCTACTTACACCAAGCGGCTCTAGGATGTTCAAGTGAACCAAGCACACCATCAGCTTGACCGTGATGTCTATGGGAACGCCCTCCGGTATGCAGCAGCTGATATTCTCCACAGCTGTAAGAAGATAAAGAATTTCTTTCTGAACCCATAGGTTTTAACAAGCACTTCACAAGCTCCACATCCCCTCCAGGCCATGTTCAGCTCCACTGAAGAAAATACATTCTCATCGACTCTAGCAAACGCTGGTGTAGGCCTGGCCTCTCCCCTTCTTTTGTATCTCTCCTGATAGTAGGAAGAAGTTGTTCCAGCTGTCTCTGATCCTAACAATTTCATGTGAACTATCAGGTGCTGTCAGTCTGCATCAACTTCAACAGCAGGATCTTGTAGGATGTGCTTAGAGCCTTCGTGCTCTTAAGATGTGCTTGCTTCATACAGCTTTCCTTTAGCAACTTATGCACCTGTACCCTCTTCTCCTTGCTTTTTGAAGGAAATACCCTGTATTAAGGTATTTGCTCTTATTAAGCTAAGTCCTGTGTACCTGAGATCTCACTGTATACATTGTTAAGCACAGGGAACTACAGAACTTTGCACAACACACAGACAGAAGGCAATCTAACGAGAATGCAAACATGCAACAAAGTAGTTACCCATGACAATGCTAGCAAATCAAAGGTCACACAGCAAAACTCCATTATCATATTTCCTTCACATGCAGTCATAACACCTCCTTAACTACCTTGTTTAAGGTCTCCTTCACCTTAATTCTTACACCAGACATTCAAAGGGCGATTGCTGCAACCTGAGAAAACTGTGATTTCCAACATGAGGCTTCCCTATTACCTTCTATATCCACATCCAATTACTGCAAATCACAACATGCAGATTAATTCATCATTCTCTGAACATCTTAACACCCAGCATGAGAGTAACTGTTCACCTACTGATAAATTCTTACAAAATGAAAATTTTCTTTTCAAAGGGGGTAAGCCCTGGGAGAATGCTTTTGGCTTTGGTGGCTGGCTGGGTTAGAAGTAAGTTCTGAGTAAGGAAGATAGTACACAGGAAACCTTTCCTGGGTGAAGCCCTATTTCTCTGCTGTTAGAAATCTTTCCCAATTTTTATATGATTGCAACCTGGTTCCTGTGCATATGAGCAGTTCATAGACTTGTATGAAATCAGAAAATTAAATTACTTACCTGCAGCACTGGATTCAGCAACTGGATGACTTTGGTTGTCGGTCACTGTCTCCTGGCTTTCCTGGGTTTCTAGAACTGCCCCTGTATCTTTTTAAAAAGATTAGCAGATTACCCTAGTAGCACCAGCTAAGCCAAAAGCTACTTGCTCCTGAATCCATAATCAATTGGTAGCTTACTCTGAAAAGTGGACTTCTTTATTTTCTGAAGGGCAGCAGTGCAGGTCAAAAAAAGGTATAAAGCAACAGAGGGTGGGGAACCAAGCTCTTGGGTAGTTTAGAAGCTTTGTCTTAAGAAATTGCACACCCCAGGTAACTTGGCAACACTATGTTATAGTTCCTAGACTCATTATGGTTTTGCTTCTTATAAATTACCTGTTAGAAGTCTCTATGAGGACAGTTCTTCATTGATCAATTGTATTTTTACCTAGTCCATTAAAGCAAAAAGCCAACAGAAGTATCTTATACCTACATTGGGTTTGAACCGGATTGCTGAAACAACCAACCAGTTTAACCACAGAACAGACTGTCTCCTTAGGCAGCTGGCATTCTGTGACCCTTCTACAGCCCAAACAAATGTTGTCAGACTTAAGCAATGACTTTCACAAAGCAGGTTTCTCAGAGACAACCTACTTTATTCAATTACAAGCTAGTATCCCTAGATTTGTATCTACCAAAACAATTTAATGTTTAATAACAGAAGTAGGGTTTATGAAAAATATTAGTCCCAGGTCAAAGGCTGATATTCTTGAGTACAGATGCCACTAAGCTTACCTAATTTTTTTTTCAGAAGCTATTTAGCTGGTAGAAATAACTGGTCTGACATGAACACTCAAAAGAATGTTTAGAACTTTAAAAGGCCTCCAGTTGCCTGGAGAGCAGTCCTTGTCCTTAATGAGTCAGCAGGGCTAATTGGACATCAGAGTAACTCCTCATAGAAAGCTGAGGTCATGCCATGTAACTCATTAAAAACGCTGAAAAGTTTCAAAAGAGAAAAGCCTGTCAACATGCATCAAAATATACCATGAATTCAAAAGGTAATGGAAAGAAAGATGTCATATTAGACGAACAGCAGGGTCATACTAACCTCTTGTTAGCTACTTACCTTTTTTCTCCTCAGTTGGACTTTTTTCTGATACTTTCTTTTCAAGTACAATTCCTGCAAAATCTGTAATAACCTAAAACAAACAAGTAACTCAGATCATTTTAAAGATTTAAAGGATATATGGAGCAAACAACCCACATGGCAGTTGTTTTAGACGTCACAAATGTTATCAGAAGAAAAGCTACGCTGATTTCACATGGGGCTAGTTGACTAGCAGTGAGTTTGATCACCTTATGTCTTTGTCCACTATTTTTGGACTCCTTAGATGATCCAATCAGCATCTCTTTAGCAAATACAACAGTTACTTTCATCACAACTAGAAAAGTTTTTAACGTTTGTAGCTTTTTTTAATTCCTTTTGGAAGACTGAAAAAGGAAGCAAAGCACCAGGTAAACCGCTAAGCTCTCCACAGATCTTTCCAAAGTGCTCCAAGGATTCCTCAGCCTAATACACTGCAAGGAAACTGCATGGTTTGTCTCAGTTAAAAGAAGTAACTAAATAAAAAACACAGCTACATACAGACATTTTAAAACAGCCCTGGTCATATACATCATGACCTCAATAAAACTACTATAACCCAATAGACCAACTAATTAAAAAAGAAATAGAAACCAAAGACAGACAATTCAAGACATTCACTTGCCAATGGGGAGCTGCAAGGGGAGAAATGTCCAAGTGTAAAGGACCATTGGTCTAAGACCCAATGCAGTTTGGTATTTTGTTCATGAATTGAAAAGTAAATATTTAATCATTACTGTTGCCAATACAGGAGTCATAAACACAGACAACATGGCCCTTAGAGGAACATACCAGATGATTGTATTAAGACAGTTATTTTTTAAAGGCTCAGCTTACCAGCTCAAATATAGTTTCAGCTATCCAGGAACAAAAAACATTATCACAGGAATAGACCCTAGGAGAACCATCAAAAAGAAATGGGGGAACAGTTCTACGACTCAGTACTGTATTAATAAATCTAGCAGCTAAATACTGTGTACATAAAATTGACTGATTTTTAAAATGAGAAGTACAGAGAAGGGTCAGAGGAATTATTTGCAAGCTCATGATGCTTCGCACTGACAGAGAAATAAATAAATAAATAACATCTTAAGAAGGAAAAAAGAAAGGAGGTAATTTAATATCAGCAAATAAGAAGGAGAAAGGAGTTCACAAGGAGAAAGTCCCAACTAATAGTGTCTCTCCAATCTATCTTGGAAAGCACAAAAATGGCAGTCTTTCCTCTCAAAGCCAGACCAAATCAATTCAGAAATATGCCTCAAAAGTGAGAGTTAAAAACTGCTAGAACAAATTTGGAATAGGTAAGTGATCTTCTCCAATTCCTGATGCCTTTGAGACAAGATGTTTTGTCTTTCTGGAACGTATGCTTGATGTATAAATTATTCGTTGTAACACAAGTATGCCAGATAAAGCACTATGGTCTGCATTTGAACCATTAGATCATCCAGTGTCATCCTTTTAACATTCAACTTAGAGAATGCCCTTTGCTGGTAGTACTCACAAAACCAGCTTGTAGGTCTTCTGGGGCTACTAAGATTATGGCAATTGTAGAAAAGGAGAGGAAGGGTCCCAAAGTTTTAAACCTGGAACAGCATAGGAGTCTATCAGCCCTCAACTTATTATATCAAGCCATTAACTTCAATGCTAATTACTACAGAACTAATAGAAAGCAATCTGTATCTGATCAGCTCTATCACTATAGAAACATGACCACATTTAAGCACTACAGGAATATAAAGTGTTCATCCTGACTGGCAAAAAGGTCCTGAACATGACACAGAAATGCGCTTAATTCTCCATACCGCCAATGCTTTGTCATATTGTTTAGAAGAAATATATAGTTCAGCTGCGATGTTAACATCTTCCACGGAGACAAGGCTCTGGTGTTTAGTAAAGGCTTCTTCTATTATCTCAATAGCAGAGGTGACATCATTGGCTTCATAATAACTCCTATAAAACACAGATATGAGATACTATTTGACATAACTGACAATACATACTTCGAACACTCGCAAAAGGATTTTAATCTTTCTTTTATTTTTGCCTATTAGTAAAATACGTTAATTAGCAAGAGTAAGTTACAAAAGACATTGAGAAGGAGGTGTTTTTTCTTTCCTTACAACTGTTGACAATTTTTATATATTTAAAATAATTACCATCAGTTACATAGGACGTTACCAGAGTTTTCATCACAATATCCCCCACCTCAAGCCAGGTATCAATAATGTATCACATCAACCTGATTTCAGAAAAACCTCCAATAATAATATTGTTACAATACACGTCCTTGCATTTTTTTGGTGCATTTCACAACCACAAAGATCAAAAGACTTCAACTGTTTTGAAACAGGCCAATAACAGCTTTCTACAAACTATGCATAAGAAAGCCGAGATATAAAGCAGTTAAACAACTTATTAAAAACTATGATAAGAGAGCTACACACTTTGACTACAAGCCTTCTCTGTCTCAGGCAAGCTTCTAAGACTTGATCTGCTCTCATTAGCAGAAAACGGGAGGAGGCAGATTTCTACTTGCTCCAGAAATGAATCACAAACAACATATAAACTATATTCTGTTGCAGATAGTTTGTATTTCAGATTGAATGTTTTGTTTCATTCAGATTTGCTGGCATTAAGTTTCCACGTCTCTCGTGATATTATATAGATTAAAAATGTACTGCATTTGTATATAATTGTGTACTATTGGCATTTTTCTAGTAATCAGTATTTATTCTCTTTCTCTAAAGAGAATGTAACGCTTCTAAAATGATGCACTGATCCTACACAGGATAATTCCCACATATCATGCTTTGGAAACACCACGATAGCTGGGGGGTGAATGCCTGTGTGGGGATCACCCCCAGCAAAAACACCTTCACTCCTTGATTTCAGCTACACACCCAGCTTGAATCAGCTGCAAAGCTTATTAATACCAGCTTTTGAGAAACTCTGGAAAACCAAATGACAATATTTTAAAATCCAACTTACTTTGCCATGTCTCTAGCCAACTGCATGAAGCGCTCTCCATCAGAGGGAGACAGGAGATTCAAAATACGCCTGTAGCCATCCATAGCTGTCTTATGTTCCCCCAACTGTTCATACAGGCTTGATCTCTCCCATAGATAACGCACATTAGTCGGGTCATATTTCAGAGCTACAAGAAAAAGCATATTAGTAGTCTAGTTTAGGAAAAGGTCACATTGGATTTCACATTCATTTCCCTGACTAGATGAGTGTTAACAGACACACACAAGGTTTTTGTAAGAAAAGGACATCCTATATTAAAGATTCATTAATCTTTTACCAAAGTCTGAACAGAGGTACCAGAGTCTTAGCAAACTGCAGCAAACTAAATTGGAAAGCAGAAGAAAACAAAATGACTGCCATTAGCACTTAACATTTATTTTAAACTATTCAAATGGTTGTTACACTACCTTTTGTGTAGCAAAAAACAGCCTGTTTAATATTGTCCTGTTCCAGTGACATTTCTGCTAGTCTAACCCATTCCTCAGTATCACTAGGATTTAAGTGAGCTGCAATCAGTTCAAATTGTAATGACTTCTCCATATCACCCTGATCTTCATAGATCATGGCAAGAGTGGAAAACGGCTCATGAGCAAGAGGAGCTGAGAAAAGACAAAAAGAATGATTCAGAACTATTGCTGTAAAACCACCTTGAAAGCAAATAACGTACCTTTCTGCAAAGAACAGATATCAGAATTATATGGAACATCAACATTGTTCTGTTTAAATTCAGAAGAAACTTGCAGACAAGCTTCCAGTTCCTTCTCACAAAATTTTTAACAGCCTGACTGAATCTACCAACAACCATTTATAGCATTACTCTACATTGTAAGTCATTCTGATGTTTATACCTTGGTTCTACAAAGACAATAAAAGCAAACTGTGTAAAGCTAAGCAAAGGCCCAGGCCTCTGCAGAATTAGGGTGATAGTTTCTTTTTATAAGCAAAACAATAAAAGAAATGCATTACATATTCTTAATTCCACACTACTTATACAGTGACTTTCCTTGCAGAGTATTTTCATCATCAGTGAAGCCACACTGTATTTTCCCGATATACATAGCAATTTCACCCCATCCTTAAAGCCAAAAAGTTTTACCATTCTAACATACCTTGTCGAATGATTTCCATGCACATTAGAATAGCCTCCTCACGTTCTCCCCGAGCAAATCTGATATTGGCCTCTCCCATCAGACCCCTCAAGGCACGAGGAAGTTTGCTGCGAGGTCTTTTCTCCTAAATGGAAAAGGGATATTATTTCTACCAAGGATTCAGTTGTGCCCAAGTTCAGGAGACATCAGTCACACTTGTGCTTAACACAACCTAATAACGAGTTATTTAAGTACTAGCGATATTAAAATGACTGACCAAAATACTTGCCAATTTTCACAACTGACAGAGTACCTCTGATATCTAATACAAACACAATCCAGACACCGGAAAAACTCACTTCATTATATTTTACCGTTTTCAAACAGTAATCTACACTAATTTTTTAAAAAACAAAGACAGGTGACACCAACATAAGCAGAAGTATCCTACATGAAATTATTTTCAGGCAAGTTTCTCAGCAAGTAGCTAGAATCACATAAACTGGCATTTATACACTATGTTTCAGGACTAACAAGGAAGTTACATGAAAGTTCAAATACTTGCTTTCATCATTTTCTTGGTCTCTCGATTAAGTACCATCTCCAACACAAAAACATCCCCAGCTGTCGGCTGCTCAGTAGTTTCTTCTTCCTCTTCTTCTTCTTCCTCCTCTTCGTCCTCCTCTTCCTCTTCATTTTCCCCAAGCATGGATGCAAAGACCCGGTGAACAGATTTACTGACGCCATCTGAAGTTTCTCCTGGTTGGGAAAGAAGCAAAAAACAGTTTATCATATAATCAAGAGTACACGCTGCTTATCAGGACAAGTGCAGAGAAAACGGAATTCTTCATAATTAGTAGCCCACTCGAAACAGCTATTTCATAAGAAAAAGGCCTGCAGAAATGCAGAAAAACTATTTACAACCTCTTTGGTTTTAAAACTCTGCATTATTCATCACCAACGCTTAGTATACCCCAGCCTCTAACATTTTTTGGATATTTGAAATGAAAGCACACAGAAACACACAGAACAAAGCAACAGTTTACTTAACATTTTTCTCAATCCATACAAGAGAAATATATTAAGCAATTTTCAGGCACTGAACTTCAGCTGAAGAGGCTAAGTGAGCAGACAATTATACTAAACAATAATGCAGCAACCAATTTTTAGAAGTAATTTAAAACAAGATGCTGTAACCATTCTAGTCATGACAGTAAGTACCTTTTAACATGTGTAAATGCAAAATCCAGATTATTCACATTTCTCCAGAAAAAAAAGAAAATTCTTTAAAATAAATAAGACTATGATGCCATATATCAAAAATAAATATGCTTAATGCATATAATTAAAAGATTTGTTGCATTTTTTGGTTACAACTTTTCATTACTAAGTTAACCCAGGGTTATAACCGCCCACAAGTCTATATCTATGCAAAATATCAAAACATGTAGTGTTCAAAGGTTTCAGCTGTGTGACTGGGCATCTAAAAATTTGATAAAAGAATAACCACAGTATCAAGTTGTGACTAAAAAATAAATCTATCATGTATTGCCTATATACAAGAGGCAATTGGCTACTACATCTCAGTTTATGGTTATTTTTTTGGTTAACTTTTTTCTGACTTGAATATATTTGGTTATTTTTATTCTGACTTGGATATTAAGCATCTAAAAATCAAGAATATTCTCCTCCCCCTCCATCTGAAAAAAACTAATTATTAATTTAATTTCCCCTTTTTTTTTTTTCCCAGTCGTTTTGGCTGCCGGAATCATCTGAAGATTATAGATTAGCTCTGAAGATTCGTGTATCAAAAGTGATTTTAACAATGACCTTTTCTAACATTTTCCTTCTGAATATCCTCACTCTGATTCTAATAGCAACTCTTTACATAGTGATAAATATTATCAATGCTTCCTTGATTCTGACTGCTCTTGAGACTTCTGTGTTCTCTGTAGTAAGAGCAGAAGTAACACTATCACACAAATCTATCAGGATATGTTTTTTCTTAGATAAAGATGACGTGCATGAAAAAAAATTAACAGACTGGGTACAATACAGATCAGAAAAGAGCAGCTTGGAAGTATTTCAGAGATATCAGCAAAAAGAAGGGGTCAATAAGGAACCACAGAAATCTGGCTCCAAGTACACTTCCAGTGCTCATTTTCTGTCCTTCTAGGAGGAGGTCTGGACATACTTTCAAAATGGAGGCATCACTGACGCACATTTTAGGTGAGACAATTTAAGGTCTAGTTTTGAAATTTAAGAAAAGGGAAAAAAAACCACAACAAAACCCCCAAACACAATGATGAGAATTTGCAGTGCGAGTAGCAACCTAAGTAGGAACCTAAGAACCAACACAAAGAGATCAAAAATTGCATTTTGCTATCTCATAGCACTCGCAGTCCCACAAGAATATGCCCTGACCGGTGCATGGAGTACAGCTTCTGAAGAGAAGGTGTCTGAAACAGACTACAGCACTCTAAATTCCAGGCTCAAATCCAGAACCGGAGGCATGGGATCAACAAGCACTGATACAAACTAAAGAGAGAAGTGCTGCTCCTACCACTTCCTGCAAGTCCTTTCACTAAGTAGGAACTCCAAGGAAGTTAAGCTTATTTTGCTAAGGCACCTAAGGAGATATTACCATCCCAGTAACTGCACAAAGAAAGTCAGCCAGGGAATCTGTAGCTAGGAATATCCAGCAGAAAATAAGGAGAGAAATAAACAGAGACACTCTAAAGAGGCAAAACGATAACTGAGCAGGAGAAAAAACACAAAGAAAGAGAAAAAAAGAAACTCCTCTTTTTAGCTATTTTATTTCACTTTGGATGACAATGGAAGAAGGCGACACTCACACATTAGAATCAAATATTCTGAAACATTCAAGTCTCAGCAAAAGACTAGCAAAGAGATGAACAGGAAAAAAGCCAAAACAAAACAGACAGACTTCTTGAGGTAAGTTAAAAGCTTCAAATTATTTGTAACTTTAGAGAGAATAAATAATTGAGACCATGTGGTTAAGAAGCCAGGAGGGGAAAAATGGAGGTTTTCCCAGAAAAAGATGGCCAAGTGGCCAGATCCAGCCCCTTAAAAACACTGAACAAAGTTAAAAACCAGGCTACGGCTTGGAACATCCATATGTTCTAACAATGTGCTTCAATATCCACAAGTTCAAAAGAAGCAGCCAGGTATCTATAAAAACTCAGCTATCAAAGAGCAAATTGTTTCAATGACCTTTTAATTATATTTTTCACTGAAAATATTATGTTAACATTTACCATCAGTTTCATCCTGACTTTGGGACTTCCTGGATGCTTTTCTAGATGAAGATGGAGCTTCTACATCTTCAGCATTTTCCTCAGCAGACGCATTTTCGCCATCCTACTCAAACCAACGATATTAGTTATCATCTTTATAACATTACTCCTTCCTATTTCCCCTAATATTTACAGTTAGCATTTAGACCATGGGTTTCCAGCTTTTGCACTGCTAGTGAAGCAAGCGCTATATTTTTAAACAAAAAAAATTCTAGCATTACTTGCTTTCAAGACACTTATGTTAGCAAGGTGAGGTGACTCAGATGGTGACTGTTCAAATTACTTTTGACTGAAGAGGCTAGTCTATTGCTTATTTAGCATTACAGTGAGGTAAGATGACATGGTTGACCATATTTAAAAAAGTTACAGGTGTGACAAATCCTTTTAGAAGCCTACCTTTTTAAACACAAAATGAAATATCAAAATAGCACTTGTTAATCCAGTAAGAAAGTTGCCCTAGGATATCGCTTGTCCTTCCATGACAGCTGACTTCTGCTGAATTTGCTCTCTGAAGACCAGGAAATACAGAAATTCAGCTGCTTTTTGACATAAAGATGGCAAAGCTAAAGTTAACTATACCACTCCGATCAAGCATACAGAATTTCTCATAATACCTCCATCTGCTTACCTGCAGACACAAAAGCTGTGTCTCCCTGTATTTATTGCTCCCAAGAAGCCACAATGATTACCAAAAGAAGTCAAACTGGATCTCTTCCTTACATCTCACACAGAACATGGTGGGAGAGCGGTAGCAGTATACGCTGGATGCTTTTTATATCAAAACCTGCTTCTGCTTATTGCTCTAGCCGAAAGAAGAAATTAATTATGGTGCCTGAAGGTAAATGTCACTAGTTTTTGCCGAGCCCAGGGATGCAAGTCGCATCAGCACGAACCAAAATGCTGCATTCTGCACTTCTGAAAGATGTGTGCTCCCTTGAACAACTTGCTCTACCAGTACCTAATGACCCTTACAAATTAAAGTTAGTTTCTTATAATTTTTGCCCAGAAATTAACAGTTATGTAGACATAATCAATAGCCGAGCATAATAGCGCTTAAGTCCACACGCACAGAAGCGAGGAAGCCAGGCTCCTCCTGAAGCGGTCCGTGCCCTGCCAGGTGCTGTCATGGAGGGAGCGGGCCGGCCGGGCCGGGCCGAGCGGGGGGAGCAGCCCCCCCTTTTCGCGGCTCCTGCGCTCCTCCCGCCGCCGCTCGAACTCCTCGAAGGAGATCTTCCCCTCTAGGTAATCAATCAGCTCCGGGCTGAAGCCCGACATCGCTGCGGCACGACGCGGGAACAGCCGCAGCCGGCACAGGGGAACCTTGTTCAGTGCAGGACGCGTGTCCCTACCGTTATGGCGTCCGCCCCGCCCCGCGCTCTCACGCACGAGTTCCACCCCGCCACGGTGCGGCCTTGGGGCGGAGGGAGCACTGCCCGTTGGGAGCGGGCACCGTCGTGGTTTGGGCTGGAGGAGCTCCTGAGCCCGGGGGTCTGAGGGGAGCTGCGTCGGTAGGCGCTGCGGGTGGGGTCGGGGGCTCG
>NW_009615988.1:46011-48291 GCF_000690535.1 Cariama cristata
CAGCGGCGTAAGGAAAGCTCGCCTGTTACCGACCTGACTGAGGATGTTAAGATTATCTTTTGTTTCCTCAGAAGTGGGTGGTACTTCTACATGAGAAGTGTTTCTTAACTTCATATACGTATACAGTTATCGTGCAGACGACTTATTCACAGGGGCATGGTCAGAAACGGGTGTGAGGAGCTCGGGGTGAGGTACAAGCAACCATCAGGCCTCCAGGGCCAGTGTCTCTGCCCGGGAGGCTCTTCAGTCTCACAAGAAACTTTAAGATTTCCGATAAAAGTGTACGTGAAAAATTGGTGCAAAACACCTTACGACATCTAGTTCTAATAAACTGAAAGGTAACATTTATTTACAGATTTTAAACAAAGACACTTAGTGGTATTTAAAAGCACGCTGTTGCACTCTTTTATTCACGTTTAAACAAACACAATTCTGCTAGGCAAATTGTAGTAGTCAAACATAACACATATGTCAACAGACAGTAAATGTGCTAATTACAGCACATCAGATTCCACAGGTAAAAACTGTGATAGGAAAAATTTAAATTGCCAGGTAACAGTTAAAAACTCAAAGCAGTAATATTTTGTTGTGAAGGTTACCACTTCGCATGAAGTTCAAAAATTACTGCCTGAAAAAGAGAAGAAAGAAGGACGTGAGACAAATACAGAAATACATCTATGCAACCAGGGTGTGATCCAAACCCTGGCTGAAATACCCCAATCGAGTGCAGCAGACCTCTACTTCCAAAAAACAGTTCTGAACACTGAAAAGAACTTCTGTGGATCACCCTGAGTTATGCAGGACAAATTACTTCCACCAGTCATTTGCTCACTGCTGCTGTAACTTACAGTAGAGCTACAGCATCCCTTCTAAAGTCCCTTTTCAGTTATTTGTCATGCACGATACTCATTGTGTGGTGCAGTTTTGTTTTTTTTTTTTTGCCTGGCACAAAACCTTGCAAAAAGAGAACTTGGTATTAACATGGGAGTGCAGTCTTCATTATGATTCATGATAAGAATAGTGGAGCTGTGCTTTTGATTACAAAACCAGATGTGGTTAAGGAGGCAGAGAGCTGGACAGGGCTAGAAATCTCAAGCTGAATATTGATTACAAATTAATGTCTTTAATCTTACTGAAATCTTCAACTATTTGCAAAATGGGATAAAACAATTATTTACCTTTCCTCAGAATTGCCAGTATTCACTGACTTTCAAAATGAGATACAAAAGGATTTATTTGTTACAGAGTATGGTTATGCATAGGTAAAATAGCTGAGAATCACCTGCTATAAAGTGAGGCTGGATTTATTAACAATGCAAGCTTGACCCACTTCAATTTTATTTCATATTTATGGGGAGATGTGTATAAGTTTGCAATCCTTTTACGAACCTTTATTTTTAGTGGTAGAAATATGGAAAACAGCATGAATGGACAAAGAAGTAAAAGATAGTGTATGCTTTGTAAGTGCAATATCTTATGTCTAAATCAATTTTCGTAATATACATATATCACAGGAAACCATTAGTCTCAATTTTATAATTTTACTGATATCAATTACTTAAAACCTGCATTCTCTATTATCTGTACATTTTCAGAATTCTTCTCCACAAGAAAAAGGGGAGAAAAAGAAGAAAAAAACCTCATGGTCTATATAGGTCTGCACAAGCACCATGCGTTATTTTGC
This sequence comes from Cariama cristata, assembly GCF_000690535.1. Taxonomy (NCBI): domain Eukaryota; kingdom Metazoa; phylum Chordata; class Aves; order Cariamiformes; family Cariamidae; genus Cariama; species Cariama cristata. Next base: position 47,696 of record NW_009615988.1, read on the forward strand.
TGAAGTAGTAAACATCTCATAAATCTCTACCTCAACAATTTTAAACCAACTTCAGGCAGGAGTTAGCTTACTATATTTTTAATTTCTTCTGAAAAATAAGATTTTTTTATACTTCAGACAGAAGTAAGAATCACTTGAATCCAAATCTTTCACTTGATTACATGTAACAAGATTAGAGGAAGAGGCATCCTCTTTTACCTTGGTCAGCAGTATCTCTCAGCCTTTGAAATAATTTGAAAGAGAATTTTTCTTTTCTTCATAATCTGCAAATGCAGAAGCAATAGGATCCGAGTAGAACACAACAGGCCTTGGTCCTTCATTGTTCATAGTGAAAGTAGCTGGGAACTTTCTGAGATCAAGGCCTCTGCCCGAAAAATAAGCCTGAAGCGTTCTGAAAAACTAGACATATTGCATATGTGAAAATAGAGCATGCCCAACGGAGATTAATTATTCTACTGACACACAGTAAATGTAGTATTTGTTCCTATGTGGGATGAAATCCTCTATTTTGATCATGAACTGGTACAATATAGGCAATATAATTCAGACATGTCCACCCCATCCGCCAACTGTTTACTGATCATGTGTGCTTCCTG
>NW_009615988.1:48322-50909 GCF_000690535.1 Cariama cristata
CATAAAGGATTCAAACTGTATCCTTTAGAAAACAGGTACAGCAAAACCCTTGCTGAGGGGAAACAGTACAGTTCTGTTACACAGTTCTCCAAGACAAATGTTCTCTAAGAGTTAGCAACAGTGGGCAATTGATTTGAACTGGCTTAAAAGTAGAAATTAATGCTTCTAAAAACAGTGAGAACAATTGTGGGAAACTGATCTTTTTTCCTTCACAAATTCCTTCTGAGATATTGCAAATGTTCTCTTAATGATATCTTCTTAGTTGTAATTAACTTTCAGATCTTTAGCTACTATTCACAACGTGTCGGATGCAAATTTATTTGTACTTTCAGAAGATGAAACAACACGCAATCAACAGAGTACACGTTTGAGAGAAACACAATAGTAATTCCTCTTCTGTCTCAAAACGAGTGGTTGTATAATTGAAATACATTTTTAAAAACTAAAGCTGCTGGATGGAGATATAAGGAAGTTTTATGCACTACTGCACACCGAGAATGTCTCTTCAGTTAAAGGGTACATCTTGACTGAAGAATGCTCATCCACTTGCAGTTATTGACAAAGTGCACAGTTACTAACACTATGTTTAATGGGCCCTGCTTGCCTTTAAATTTTGAAGATAAAAATTCTAATGATGGAAAACAAAAAAAACCACGACCCCAAACTTAGGCTTTCTTGCAGCATTTCCTTACCAGGTCTCTGTTTCTAGGGTTATCTAGAGGTTTCCATTTTTCTTCTGGTTGGAAAGGAGCGCCTTTTGCCAATCCTCTCACAGCCAATGCTGTATATAGACTCAGGAGCACCACTTTCCACATGTTGAAGAGATGAACAGACTATCTGTAAGAGGGACAACAAACCAGACTCCTTAAGTTCTGCAGAGTTGTCACTGGTAACAATTAGTGCAAGCATAACAATCCAGTGGAGTGCTGAAAAGAATTTATCCATGGCAAGGAAAATCTGCCTACTGCAGATTACATCCGTGTGCTATCAACTGCTTTTTGTTTTCCTAGGACTAATGCACAAGGAAGCACAAAATATTCTGAAGAAACATTTCCCGTATCAAAGCTGTTTCTAGACACTGGATTCTCTTTTTGAGAGGGACTAGTATGACATCTAACACAAAATACTTATATTTGTAAATTTACATTTGTTATTACATACAGCCATTTTCATTGGCTGAGTAGTTATAGCACCCGATCTTTGTGTGCTTCAAGGAGAATGCAAAAATATGGCTTGAGATCCAGATAGCTCAATTTTTAAAACTGCATGAAATGAAAGTGTACTATATATATTAAGTGCAATAGTAATGCAGCCTGGTATAATATACTAGAGACCCATTTCACAACTTGATTCAAGTGAAGGGAAAAAAAAAAAAAAAAAAAGAAGAAATCATTCTCCCTTTCATGTTCTTTAAATTAAAGCTTACCAGTGAATTTGGCTCTGCCTTGCCCCTTCTTGGCCAGTCTTCTTGTAATCTGTGAGCAAACTGATCTCTGCACTTATATGTCTAGTAGACTGTAGGTGGGTGTCAATGACGTTAGCAGGAGTTCAAAAATACAGTAATGATTCCATTTCCATCCATGACATAAAGACCCTTGAGAGTTTCATCCTTAATACTCTTAAGACCTGTTGCTATCGAACAGTGCAGTGCAAATTCCTCCTCCCTAAGCCGTATTGCAGAAAATTGGAGGTAAGCATATAAAAAGTTTAAAACAATTCCCAGCAGAGATAGCAAAGCTGTATCAAAATATTACTTTTAATTAAAAGTAATTAGCCATATCTCTAGAATGGTGACTAACAGATAATTACAGCTGGCTGAATGGTTTTCAAGCAAGAGGAGATACGGATCACTTTCTTGATGCTGGAGAGAGAGAAAAAAGTAAAGTCTGATTCAAAATCCAAAATCATAACATTTTAATGGAAGTGTTGCTTTCTACCCCGAGTTTATTGGCAGTCAATACCCTCCTGTCAGATTAGAAACTAAGACAAAGACTGCAAGGAGGACCATGCTGATTTACCTTGGCCTTATTTCACAGCATTCTTCATCTCAAAAGCTGCTCAAATTTTTTGCTTATAATTTCATTATACTCTTCTCTCCACTATTTATATGATACTTTAGTTAATATCACATAAAATATATCTCTAAATAGATATGTTACAGCTAAAGATCTTTGGTTATTAGCTCACTCCATATTATAGATGTTTATTTCCGACTAGAAGCTTTACGTCTGTCTTTGGTTTAAATTTTGAAAGCAAACCAAAAACCTAACACCACCTTTCCAGGCAGGCAAAGCTGTGGACATCCAAATGTCATTAGCAACACAGCAAACAAAATCCTAGCAGCATTATTTTCATGACTGCAGTAACACGTAAAAATCTAAGTCAACTTATCCAGCTTGTATATTATTCTGCAGACTTGGAATAAAAAAAAAAAAAAATCACACACACACAAAAGAAAATACATCAAAACCCATCAATTACTTTTCATAATAGACAACTTCCAGATAGTAGACTCATCAAGAAACAGAACAGCAGTAACAACAGAAGAACTTGCAAAAAGGCAGGCCCCAATGTAGCGACACTGTTG
>NW_009615988.1:50940-58299 GCF_000690535.1 Cariama cristata
GATTTTCTAGATACTTATTTCTAGTTTAATTTTGTGCATAATTTACCTTCTAAATCAACCAGAAGTAGAAATATGTTCCTCTAGAGGAAATGACAGGAAGAGGCAAAGGCTTGATTTACAGTTTGGGACTAGATTTTAGTTCCTTATTTAGCTTAAAAAAAAAAAAAAAAGGCCAGAACAGCAGGCAGTTTTCTTCCATCCTTTTCCAACCCCTCAATTCTTTTATTAATATGATTTATTTAGAAAGAAAAAACTGGAGGATATGCAGTATATTCAGCTAGTAAAACATACCAAAGTCATCTGTAAATTTGAAACAAGTTTTATTAACTGTAGGGATTTGGGCAGTTTGGTTGACTGATGAAGTATGCAGATATGCAAAAGATTCATAGTGTATATTTTTTGTGAGCAGTCTTAAAAAAAAAAATCAATTCCTATAAACTTGGATTGTTGCTTCCTGAGCTGAAAGTGTTTGAAAAACTGTTAGAGCTAAAAGTCTTTTTAGACTTAGTGCTCATTTTATTGCGTGTTTTCTGGTTTTTTTGGGTTGTTTTTGCTATTTTTTTTAAAAGATAATTTCATTATAGCTCTTTCCTTCAGTGAAAGTCAAATATAATCAGAACACATTCATGTTAAAATACTGTTAGTATAGTCGCACTGATTGGACAAAATTGTATGCTCTTTTTGAGAACAGTAGCTAGTTTAACAAATGCTTTCCAAGCCAGAAGTTGGTGTACTGCCTTTTTAATGCAGCCAAATTTAAGCACTAGGTTTTCTTGACAAATTATGTATATAGATACACATCTTCCGTAAATCAAATCTTCTGAAAGTGGCTATACTAATTATATAGCCCTTATGGCACAGTAAGCAATATTCATGTATGTTTGAATTAAATTGCACTGAAGCTGAAAATGTGCATAGCACTGCTTGTTCAGTTTCATGCAAGTTACTTCAAAAAGGTAATCTTGTTCTAGAACAAAAGGCAAATTTAAAATTAATTAGTTTTATGCATATGATGCTCTATATAAACTATATTATTCACTAAACATTTTCCATTTTATTGCATTTCCTATTCATGATAGCAAGGCAGGTATAACAGCCTAAGGTGCATGAGTTATTACAAGTGCAAGATATTGAGACAAGCTTCATCAGGTATCTTTGCTGTATTCTATTTGAGATGTGAAACAAGTGTCTGTTAAAGTACTGCTCTAATCACAATGCTCTTGTTCACTGTTTTTATTTTCTGAGTAGAATCCCAAGCAGTACAAGTTCGAAGGAAAAGCACCAAACTGTTCCACATGAGTACCTGAGCAAAGACTAAAGGCAAATATTCATCACAACACTCATTAGTGTGTTTGTACAACAGAAGTACAGGTAACATTCACAACGCTTTACAGAGTATGACTGGTAAGTGGCACTTTTTGTGAATTACAACCATTTGTACTAATGCAACCATGTTAGAACACCATACAAAAATATACAGAAGTGTTTATTTAGCAGAGCATATGCTATACAGTGTACTCTAGGTCATGCACACTTAGATGAAAAAAAAAGACAAATGAAAAAATGTGAAGTATACACTGCAGACAGGGAAACCATCAAACAAAATATGAACATCCCAGAGTATCTCCCACTCAAGTTGCCCTCAACTTTAACAGAAAAGTACCAGTATCTAAATGCACAGTCTTTAAAGATTCTGAGATTCCAGCTTTCAGCAATTTCAACACTAGCTGAAGATACCTATTCTCCATGGTTTTCTCAGCATCTCAGAAGACAAGGACTTTGCCAAAGCTTATCAGGCATTGCATCCTCTGTATCTTAGAATTCACTTACAAACATTTTAATAAGCACAATATTTTATTATAGCATTATTCAAACATTTATAGGTAAGACCCTGTCAACATCTCTAGAAACCTGTAACTATTAAGAGCTCTACCTACAACACCAGATTTACACTAGCTATATAAGAATTGAAAACAGAGGAAGAGTTAAAAAAAACCATAAGACAGGTTGCTTGTGAAGCAATAGATTTTTCCAAAAATTACGTATGTGTTCTTCAAAGTTTTAAGTCCTCTTAAAACCAACCAAACAAGAGCTCCCTCCCTCCCCCTCAATTACCCATAACAAGTATTTTGGCCAATATTATTCTGTCTTCGTGCTTGGGAAAACAATTAAAAGGTAAGTAGGGAATCAAGTTACATGATTTTTCTAGACTAATCATCATATATAAAGGCCTTAAAGGTAGTTCTGCCCTCTCAGTGATTTTAATACTAGAATATTCCTGTAGCTAGGAAATCAACAATGGCTAGGGTTACTGAAACAACATCACCACAAAAGAAAGAAGAGAAAGTTAGGTGACCGGAATGAGAGTTTTAAAAGTCTTAAACTAACATACAGAAGGGAGTAACAGGGAAGACACAAAATTGCATGCTATCTGTTGTGTCACAGCATCAGCAGCATTGTGAGAGCCAGGTTTGAGTTAGTTCTCAATAAAAGAAGGTTAATAACTTTGATTTATATTGCTTCAAACAATTACTGTGGTCAGCTGACATGCAGTCATTTTGTGTGCGTATCTAAATATCCACAGTCCGATAATAAGCTTTGAGATGGCATCTTTATTCGAGATTCAGTGTTACACAGTAATGGCGGGGGGGGAGTTATGGGGGGTTTTGTTCAAAACATACAAAGAATCCTGAAGAGACATATAAGGAAAGCCACTGGTGGCTTTTCCCAAGCTCTTCATATTAAAAAATTATACATAAGCAATTCTTCTACTATATCAAAACAAGATTTTAAGATCTTGACTACTTCTGGTTTTCTTTGAGAAGAACAGAATGTAGAAGCTTCCCCCTCGAAAACCTTTCAGGTTTTATATAGGAATATTTTTCTTAAAAAGTGAAATTTGTTATTCAAAACTTCTGGAGCTTTAATACAACCAACCAACCCCGCCCCTGTCTAGTTTTCTTCTCACACTGGCATAGATATTGATACTCAATGGCTTAAATACAATATTTTGCATAAACTACAATTAGAGGATTTTTTTTTGTTTTGAAGAAACTAAAGAACAAAATTTTTAAAAAAGATTTGATACACAGACTTCAAAGTTGAGACAGATATCTAGGAGTAGTTTTCCTTCCTTATTTTTCTTTTTTGTCACAATAGAAAGACTTGAGAAATTAAAGTCAGCTAAAGCTTTCTGACTTTGGTTGGTGTGATTCCAAACCACAAACATAATGTACTTGTCATAAATCTTAATTTCTGTAACTGTAGTAAAAGAGGGTCAAAATAATTTTTTTAAACTATTTTCCCCAAATCAAGATTTGGTATCATCCACACAAATATTTTTGGTCAACTTCAAAAAATCAAATATAAGGTTACAGAAGTCCACAGGCTACAGTTAGTGTATTCATTTACTGGTTTAAGGCACAGTAGGTTTTTTGCTCTAGAAAGCTACAAGTTTAAGGTCACAGTGAGGAATTTCCCATTTCAATTTTGGTCTGGCACTCTATGTACATTACGTGTACTACTTGTAGACTTCTGTAAAATATTTCAGTTATCAGTGCTGCAGTCTCAAAGACTGTTTTCACACTCAAAGTGACATAAGTGGTAAATACCAAAGCCTGAATTGATCCCAAAATTGATACCAAAGGGTTAAAGAATTCAGCTAAATTAACAGAAAAGCAGGCACACTGTTTAGCCTGGCATCTCAGGGTTGGGAAGCATCAAGAAAAAGAACAAACAATAGAAGAAGGGACACTGTTATCTCAGTCAGTAGGCAAGAATGTGGAGAGAGGCCTCCGAGAGAGGGAGTCCTAGACATTAAGGGAGCCAAGCTGATAACACGTTACAACCCACAGACATCAAAAATAAAGTAGCTGAAAGCAGGACAGAGGTAATTGTGGTAGTGGGAGATCACGACCTCCAACTCAAATGGCCCGCCCGAAAGAGGGCAAAACCCCGCTTGGGGAGCATGCGTAGTTAATATAGAGGCTTCATTAGTGCTTACTGAGAATGCGTACTAATTTACATTAGAAGCGAGAAACTTACAACCAATCTCAAGTGTGAATAACAATGAATATGTAGTGAACTATGAATATGTAAATGTTTCATGGTATATAATATGTATCTTCATTTTACTTGGTGTGCAAGTTTGGAGGAGCGATCCCCCTTGCACCCGGCGCCATAGTAAACGTGCCTGCTTTATAACTCTCCGTGAGTTGTAGAGTTTGTTTCTGCACGTCAAAATAGTGCACGTGGCATTTTATAAAACTAAACATCAACACACTTGCGTGTTTTGATACTTAATATACAGACCTTGAAGTTATTTAAGTTGGAGGGAAAAAAGTCTTTGCTGGTATTTCAACAAACATGTAAAACTGCAGTAGAACAACAGTCTACAGGACAGCTGCTGTGTATCTTCACTAGGTCAGTCATGGTGCCTACTATTACTGTGAACATTACGTCTTGTACTACAGCGGAAGGATACTGTAAATCAAGGATAATTGCACATGGAGGGAGGAACTGGAATGATGTGCCACAAAATAACAAGTTTGTGTGTGCCATTCCTGACTTTTATAGATGCAAAATGAGCTCAGATACCACAGATTCCTACAGAATCTAGATCACAACACGGCAATAACTGTAGAGAGGCCATGCTTACAAGATTTGTTTATGACAGCACGAGTAGCAAAATCTGTCTGCATTTAAGAATGCAGAATGAGACCCTAAATCTTAAGCGAAATTAAAGTCAAAACATCACAACTCTGACTCGGGTTTCCATATACTTGAGGCAAGTTACATGCTTAGATACCTGAAAAATTGAGGTGCTGGACAGATTTGCCTAAGTAAGAGCTATAGAATTTTCTCCTTAAATGCCTAAAATTTATTTTTAAAAGCTGTAATGTTTATTAACAAGATGAAATGTATAGACTTTATTTAAGCTTTAAGAGAAATGAGGTGATTAAAAGCTTTGAATGCATTCTTCCATAAATAAGAATATAAATCAGAAAATATAATATTTGTAAAAAGTTTTCAAATAAACTTTTAGAGATTTTAAGGATTCTATTACGAACACTACCTTAAAGTTCTGTCTCTAAAAAAAGGTAGAAAAAATATTTTACTTTAACATAAAAATGAATCCGTTTTCAATTGTCATTCATCAGCACACATTTCCAGAGGTATAAAAGAGCAGCATGTAACTTTGGTGAGAAAACTATGTCTCCTCTAAAGGAACAGTGATGAAAGTTTTAAAACCTTTTACAGTACAGTGCTAAGTGTTTATAAAAGCTAGCTACCAGGAAAAAGAGATGTAAAAGTCAAAGCTGTAAATTAAGTAACAAACATTCATCATGAAATGGAAAATAAGCATTAAGAATTTAGGCTGTTTTACAGCTAACAATTTTCTAGTAGCTTACTGACTTAAAAAGAGCAGCACAATTATTGTACAGACATTGTAACTGCTTCCAAAAACATTTTCAGTAAATCAGAGGATTGAAGTCTGCAAATAGTTGTTTTTTTTTCTCAATGTAAGAAAGACAAAAGTCTAAACACACTTATCACTGTATTGAAATAAACTTGATCAAATGAAAGCTTCTCAAATGTTTACATTTATTCTCAGGCACATAATCGACTTTACTCTGTCCTGTCAAATCTTAGAAGCATATGTATCAGATTTCACAAAATAGTCAAGTGACAAGTTCATAACCTTGTTACTGTCAAACACATGGAAAATTAGACTTTGTATCAAACACTGATGTATGCAACAATGGTTTTTGGTTTTTTTTAAGTATCAATACTTTTTTTTTTTTTTTTTTTTAAAAACACTGACTTTAAAGGTAGCCTGATTAGGTTATAGTTGAAATGTTCACTTAGACACACAAGCAGTCTCGACATTAGAAAGAACTTTTTCACTGTTAGAGTTGTTAGGCATTGGAACAGGCTCCCCAGGGAGGTGGTGGAGTCATCGTCCCTGGAGATGTTCAAAAAAACGTTTAGATGTGGCACTTCAAGACATGGTTTAGTGGACAGGGTGGCATCAGGTGTACGGTTGGACTTGATGATCTTTGAGGTCTCTTCCAACCATAATGATTCTATGATTCTATGTCTTCTGCAATATATTACTACTACACTGTTTAGGGTTTTGTTGTGTAATTTGTTTAAAACTTAGCAAATTAATATTTTGGAATGAATTGCTACATGTATCAGTTTACTCAAAACCAAAATCAGAACAGAACTCTAAATATTAGAAATAATATTAACTCAAAAACCAGTTACTGCAATTTTTTTTTAAATAAACCAAAACAAACCAACCAACCCCAACCAAAACCCAAAAAACAATCCCCCTTTTAACAGGAGGCTGAAAAGTGACATACCACAATGAAATTTTAAATCAAAACTAAAAATGCCACATTTGGACAACATTCATTCATTCAGTTTCAAGGTACATTTGGTAATTCCAGTTAAGAGGTAACAGTTTTTCCTTACCAGACAAATATAGACCTTTTATGAATTCATTGCTACAAGTGTAGCTACTATGACTGCAGTGTGGTAAGACTATGAGGAACACATATTTGATCATATCAACCAGAAAAGATTATAGACTTCAAGAGCAATTCAGGGTATGGAGATGTCACTAAAAGCTTCTCATTAAATCTCCCCCTGCCAAAGAAAGATTCTGCCGTACATATATGCTGTGCCTAAAATCAGTGACATTTGGTACTCCAGGTTCTTACTCTGGTTTTTCATTCTATTTCTGATAGCTTATAAAAATATTAGAAAAGAGCCACACAAATAGGTCTTATTTTGAATGCATCCTGAGGTACAAGCCAAAAAATGGTGGCTTAATCTCAACCTAAACGCTTGGTTATGTGGCATAAAATCCATCTAAATGTAGTGAACATCCACATGGACGAAGAACAGTCGTTTTGCAACATCAATACCTCAACTTCTGGTAAAGGAGAGAACAGCAGAATTTGGGTCTGGTAATAGAAATTCTTCTTTATAGAGCAGAGATCTAATCCAGTACAAGTTAATTTGTGTCTTGATCTTCTCCTAAACAGTCTCAATAATCTAAAATTTGAGGAATAAACTGGAATTTGAATTTAGTTAAAGGTACTAAGAGACATTACAATATATTTGCCAAAAGCTGTTTCATAAATGCAGCCTAGTCATAATAAAGGATATTTCAGTAATATTTACACTTCCTCATACACACAATTGAAAGTCTTTATAGTGGCTTAGCCTATATTTCTGCTGAGATTATAATTGTGAACAGTGGCAGAACTAGAAATTCACGTAACAGAAGCCTCTCCTCCACAAGCAACAGCAAACAGTCATTGTATTTTAGCTGAAAAACAATTTTAG
>NW_009615989.1:0-27829 GCF_000690535.1 Cariama cristata
GTAATGAAAAGGAAGATAACAAAGAGAGACAGAGGAGTAAAACTCAAGGGGAAAAAAAAACAAGTGATGCACAATACGATTGCTCCCCAGCCGCTGACCGATGCCCAGCCCGTCCCTAAGCAGCGATCAGCCCTTCCAGGCCAACTCCCCCCAGTTTATATACTGGGCATGCCGTTCTATGGTATGGAATATCCCTTTGGCTGGTTCGGATCAGCTGTCCTGGCGTGCTCCCTCCCAGCTTCTTGTGCACCAAATTTCTAGCAGAGCATGGGAAACTGAAAAGTCCTTGACTTAGGCTAGGTACTACTTAGCAACAGCTAAAACATCAGTGTGTTATCAGCATTATTCTTATACTAAATCCAAAACCACAGCACTGTACCAGCTACTAGGAAGAAAATTAACTCTAGCACAGCTGAAACCAGGACGATCAGCCTCTGAATTCCTACAACTGCTAGCAGAATGAGCTGGAAAGCTATTAAGTTCCTTTTTTGCTACAAATAGCTGCTGTGAGCCATTGTGGGAAGCATATAAACTCAAAAAAACTGTCTTACCTTTATAATTGAAGTAAACACAACTCATGAAATGTGGATTATTCCTGCAAAAGCATAATCTGGCCTGACCCACCTTGCTGCCTGCCATCCTCCCAAAGTAATTATCTTAGTCCTAAGAAACCAGATGCTTCTAAGAAATTACAAAGGTTGGTATTTATTTCATCTAATATTAGAAATGTCTGCATCTACATTTCAGCTGGTCACCATAGGGTCTCTTTCTAATCTGCAGAAAAAACAGGCACTTTCAATGCTGCCCATTTGATCTCTGGATTCTATGGAAATGGCAAAGACAAATAGGAGAACTTGATTTTCTATACTGCCTACAAGAGGAGGTAACTAACTCAGATGAAGACTGCAGATGTCTAATTTTGAGTGAGATTAATAATTCCCAAGGTATCCACTTAAAATGTATTCCACAATTCCTGTTTTAAATTCATGCTTGGGAACTCTGCATTGTTCTGAGCTTTGTATTACAAAATAAAAGACAAGACACTTGCATAAAAATAGTAGAGGACAATAGAAAATTTCAGCAGCCACAGTTCCCACTGATGTCCTGTTTAGTCAAAGAAAACTTATTGTGTATATTTTCAGTCCTTCCCTCTGTGGCAGAGAGGTGGATGTATTACCAAAGGTGTGTATGGGTTAAATTTACAATATCAACCTAAGCAAAAAACTAGCCAAATACAGAAGCACTGTTTCTCAAAGGGAATAATGGAGTAGGATAAATAATTACACCCTGTATTTCTGAGTTCTGGAGAACTAAGTCTCCTCTAATAAAAGATGCATGGAGGCAAAATGATTTAGCACAATTATATACAGAGCCAACATCCCAAGAAAAATAATCAAAGCAAAGGATAGCTGGAAAGCCTAGAGGGTTCACAGCTGCAACTCAGCAAGCCCAGCAATTGGCTAAATCCAGACCTCATATATCAGTGAAAGAAGGCCAGTAGGACAATGTGTCCTGGCTGTGACAGCCCTTTGTGAGAAACTTATGGCAAAGCCTCACTTCCCATAGATTTATAAAGCTTAGGCCAGAAAAGATCATCTAGTCTGATACCCTATATATCACGGGACATTAAATTTCTTCCAGTTAGCTCTGAGTTGAGCCCAATAACTTAGGTCAGCCAAATGCATTTGAGTCTTCAGAATGTTAAATGATATTGTGCCAAAGAAAGATATTCAGTAGCTTGCTGATACTTAGAATTATTTAATAATAAAATGTGGATTAAACAGCATTGCAGATGATTGTAGCTGATTTTGCAGATCCATGAACTCTGAAGAGTCTTGCTCTTATGGTGTAGGCTCAAATTCATCTGTACAGCTTTATTTCAAGGTTTAAATAACTCAGTTTCACCATAGAATTACCTCTGTCTCCTAGCAGCGCATCTCCCCACAGTCCATCAAAATCAGAAAGTGTACCCCGCGATCCTCGGGATAGATTTGCTGTGGATGTCTGCTCCTGCACAGAAGACCTGTATAGAACACAGAAGTTTCACAGAAGCTTTTTTTCTTGCTACTTTTTTTCCTTCTTCTTTTTCTTATGGCAAGGTGATTTGGTGCCTTTCTGTCCTCCCAAAGCATGAACAAGTGGAAGGCTGTGACTATCTCCCTGTGTTCTTGTAGTGTTTCACATTTTGATCTAATCAGGAATGAGACGCTAACTTTACAACCTTTGAGTCATTCATTCTTCCTCAGTCTACAAACCGTTCTGAGGTTATATTTGACAGGGGAAATTTTCATCCAAACTCCAGCAATTAACAAAGATATCAGGGAGCTCCTACAGTCTTCTCCAGATGAAAAACGAACAATACCACATCTGTAGTGTGTAGCTATCAATATAAACACCTTATCATGTCATGGTGATCTCATAGGATGGCATGTAAGTATAAGATTAGGTGGTGCAAGAACTGATCTTTGTGAGATGCTGAATGTAGGAGCCATTTGCAAGGAAAAAAAATGGTGGAGTGTGATTCTTCATAACGTAGTGGAAAGGTGATACAGAAAGCTGGTATCCTTACAGTCAGTGCCAATGTAATTGGGACAGCACATGAGGACCAAATGCGCTGGAGCTTGCTGGCAGAACAAGTATCATTCACCTAGGCCTATCACCCCAACTTTTACTTTTCTTGGAAAAATGATAGATCGGACTCTGTCCACCTAATTTGTAGATTTGACTTATGCCAAACTTCACCAGTTTAATGAAGCAGCTGAATAAGTACCTAGATTCCCCATATGTGCAATACAGATAATGAGGTGCCTCTGGAGACCTCCAAAAGGATTTCCTTTCTACCAATTTTAGGTAGCTAAACATGGGCAGACAGGATGTAGCCCTTAGATCCTTCAGAAAGTAATCACACTAATCTGTTTCTGTCTATTGGTTATATTAGGAACTCACTCTACGTAGGGTGCTTCATTAGGTGCCTAAAATGTAATAAAGCCTGGATGTTTAAGTTAGGTAGCTAGGCTCCTATGATCAGTACATCCTTACTATACACTAATTACCTTTTGTCATCTAACTCCAGATAAGAGCATACTTTTAATGAGCCTGCACCTTGTCCACTGGTGCTTGGAAGGCAACTGTGAAGAATGCTTTTTCCCCTGAAAATGGACTATATTGTGGTAGTGAAAGGGAAATCAGCAAATTGTCTTGGATCCATTACAACAGAGTACTGACAGGCTTCATAGCTTCATATCTTTCTTTTGTGAACCACATAGTTATGCTGGGATTTCAGAGCTTCTCCAAAGTAAAAGCGAGCAATGGCTCCTTTTATATTTGACTCAGTATTGTTCACATAACCCAGCAGATAAATGGTAATTAGTAGGTAAATTAGATGCCTCTATCTGCATTTGTCCTTGGAGAGATGGTAGATATGATTTTCTAGCAACCTTGTTAGCCTCTTCTCATTCAGTGGGATGGATTAAAAACCAGTACAATAACCCAATGGGTGTATCGTGTAACAGAATATCTGTTATGAGTAAAATTCAGTTTAACAGCCAACCAGTGCAGACAGTGATGCTTTACCCTCTGTAATATAACCATGTAGCTACCCTGTGCTGTGGCGTAACAGAGGATGAGGCGGCATTGGAGACCATTTCCTCACAGGTTTCTCATTTCCTCACAGCCTCCTTACAGCTAAATGATATAATCTACTTTGCGGTATATTGCCTTATCGTGAGAAACATACTTCATACCTATACTGCAATAAAAAAGAAACATTTGAATGTTCTATATCTCCATTGCACATACTTGTCAATATGGTGCTGTTGCAGTGGATGAGTTAATAGGGGAAGCGTCTTACACCTTTGTTTTTCGATCCAGCCCTGCAACTGAGAACATTCAAAAGCTGGAAACAGTATCTTCAGACTCTCTATGCAGAGTTACTATTATAATACCATAAGGGTGGTTTAGTCTGACATGTTTTACTTCACACTTCTTGTCTTGGTGCATGCCTCAGTTGGTTATGACAGCTTAGTTTATTTGCAACAACTCTCTGAACTGTGTTTACTTGAGCGTATGCAGGCATCTGGGCATAACCACAGTAATAACTGTCTTCTGAAAGGGGATCCAGTTTTAGTAAGAAAAATACTCTCAAACCATGTCACTGTCACAGCTTTATACCGTAACAGGACAGGCAACTGCTCTGCCTTGTCACTGCACTAGAGAGACTTCTCCATTTCTGGCAAATGAGAAATTACTCTGGGAGTCTGAATCCCAGTGGTTTGATAACAAAGCAATGTTTTTTAGGTCCAGAAGCTGCAAAAAGTTTAACAGGATTTGGAAAGGATGGTAAAAGTAAGGGAAAGAAAGTGATTTGTAATGGTAGGCTGAGAGTTTGTGGTGGTGATGGGGAAAGGATAGGCAGAAGATCAGAAACAGGATTTTGTTTTGAAATGCGGAGGTGGGCTGGCTAAAACACAGGAAAGAGGTTCATTTAAAAGGAAGTTACAGTGCTAATGAGGAGATAGACATTCATCAAGGACCTTCTGAGTGACCTTAGGCAAATCACTCTTTCTCAGATCCTCATTTGGGAAATGAGTATAGTAATACTTCTCTGCGTTACAGGAGAGCTTGTGTGAAAGCTGCATCTTGTAAGAGGGCTTGGTGCTTAGCTATATAAGTACCTAAAAGGCAAGGAAAAAATTTTCTAAGAAGACATTTGATCCTACTGCTTTCTTAAGGTCAGAATCTCTTAAGAATCATGAATCTAATGTTTTGCCCACTGGTGTAGATGTTGTTACCTCACAAGATGCTGATGTAAGATCAAGCCTAAAACTCCAGCCATTGATAGCTAAATGCTTGCCTGAAGCAAGATCAGTTGGAACTGAATAATTTCAATACATTTTATATGCTTGTGAGGCTTTAGTAAGGAATAGGATTTCCTCCATTGAAGAAAGCAGAATTATCGTTTATTAATCGATCCATGTAAACGCCTTAATAACTGGCTAGAAGAAGTATTTTAAATTGTTTTCAAAAAATAAGTTTTAGTATTATATTTGCAAGGTATGTAACTCCTTTGCCATATGGCTTGCACTCCTGAATCACTTAGGTGCTCATAAAATGAAATTCTTTGGCTATTTTTCTTTACAATTTCTGCCTATCTAATCTTATAATAGAAACCTAAGGTATATTTCATAAGACAAAAAAAAGATAAGAAGTACTACCTTCTAGCTATGACAAGTTAGTCTGTAAGAATTGGCCAAGTTGGCCAAGAATGTATCAGGATTCAAAAAGTATTTGGTATTTATGCAGGCAACACAAATATCCAGCAATATTAAGTTTTTAGAAGATTTTAGAAGTAATACAAATCCCTGTGCTTCAGGGAACAAGACAATCTCCAATTAATCAAGGTTAGAAAGAAATCTTTAGGAAAAACTGCTCTGTTGTAGGATTTCTACAGCAAGTTTTTAGCTTGTTACTCTCAAGTATTTGATGTTGAAACAAGCCCTGACTAGAAAGATGAGTGATTAGGTTCCATGTGGGATTTGCTGTTTCTGTTCCTCATTATGTATTTATCACACAGACATTTATAAGTCCCTCACACGGTATTTCTGTGTTGTTCCCCGTTTTCTAGTGCCACAGTCTATACAAACTCTCATTGAACAGGATATTCTTTGTACTCTCAGGAACACATCAGGGTTTCTTCCTAACTACATATCATATCATAGAATCATAGAAGATTTGGTTGGAAGGGACCTTAAAGACAATCTAGTTCCAACCCCCCTGCCATGGGTAGGGACACCTTCCACTAGACCAGGTTGCTCAAAGCCCCATCCAACCTGGCCTGGAACGCTTCCAGGAATGGGACTTCCACTGCTTCTCTGGGCAACCTGTGCCAGTGCCTCACCACCCTCATGGTGAAAAATTTCTTCCTAATATCTAATCTAAATCTTCCCTCTTCCAGTTTAAAGCCATTTCCCCTTGTCCTATCACTCCATGCCCTTGTAAAAAGTCCCTCCCCAGCTTTCTTGTGGGCCCCTTTAAGTACTGGAAGGCTACTCTAAGGTCTCCCCAGAGCCTTCTCTTCTCCAGGCTGAACAATCCCAACTGTCTCAGCCTGTCTTCACAGGAGAGGTGCTCCAGCCCACTGATCATCTTTGTGGCCTCCTCTGGACTTGCTCCAACAGGTCCATGTCCTTCTTGTGTTGGGTGCCCTAGAGCTGAAGGCAGTACTGCAGGGGGGTCTCACCACAGCAGAACAGAGGGGCAGAATCACCTCCCCCAGCTGTCTTCATTATATCATTCTAATCAATAAATATCGAAAGAAGTAAAGTGGACAAATGAAGAACACTCACTAAACAAGGCTTTTTCCCAGGAAATCATTGATTTTGAATATTAATAAATATTTATATCAAATTCATTATTTCCATAGACTATGGAAGAATGGAGAATTTGCAATTACTTTGCATTGTGCTTCCAGCAACCGATGCAAATGACTTCCATGTTTCTAAAATCCTGCAGTCATCCTGCACAAGAAGTAACGCTCTCCCTATGTAAGAGTGCCTGTCCTCCATGCTACCATCTGAGCAGGTTGAAAGGAATGACTCTTGCTCCCGGGTCCCAAATAACATGGCAAGAACAGGCAATGTGTAGGATGCAACCCTTAGTGTTTCACAACTGCCCCTTTTTGTCTCCTTTCCCCACAATGCAGTCTGACAGCCAGAACTCTTTTGAAATATTTTCAACTAATTATTTCCCATGTAGTAGTTTCTTAATTCCAGAGATAACTTTTTCATGGAAAAGAAGGGTTATACAACATTGATCTGGTGGTGAGAACTTCAGCAAGAGTACTGGAGACATGCATTTAGCTACTTGCTTTGCCTGATTTAGATCAGGGCCATGACCCTGGTTCTCCCATGTTTTAGATGAGTGACCACATCACTGAGCTATCAAGGCAATCACTTCTGCTCTCTGGCCCTATTAGTATCTCATTAGTGAATCAAATAGAGCGGCACGCTGAACCAGGGTCTCCCATTCCCCTGTGTGTGCCAGGCTGTCTGATACTTGGTGATCAGGATCTCTGGCTTCTCTGAAATGCCTCCAGGAGATCTTGGCTTCCTCTCACTGGGAAAGACAAGGAGTTCTGAAATCTCAGGAAGTATGATGGGCTAAAAAAAGTCTTTCTCACTTGTCTCCAACCCTGAGCTTCTCATAGGCTTGCACCCACATATCAAAGTCAGTGTAAATATAACTAGTGGATAGTCTATAACTGTCATCTTGTGTGCTGATTTTTGCAGAGCTGGAACTAATGCTATTTCATCGATTTAAACTAATGGATGGGGATGCAAAGAGATGTGTGCTGTGGGGTCTGTAACCACTACTGAGTCAATCCAGTAACATGCCAGTCCCATATGAGAACAATCACGGAGACCAGAAGGTTTGCAAATTCAAATTTGCAAGTAGAAGACTTAACATCCAACAAAACTGTTACTTACTTTGACTTCCCAATTGGGGCAGAAGAGAACGGCATGATGTCAATGACAAGGCTGCAGTCAGACCTGTGCCGAGCTATAGGTTTTCAAGGAAATGTGCATACATGTGTGCTGAGATGTCCTCTCCACAGAGAGAAGAGGAAAGAGGAAATAGAGAAGCACTTTTTTTAACCCTTCTGTGAGTTAAGTATACATATTAACTTTGTGGAATTGCTGAAGCAAGTTGTAAATGATATATGAAATGGAAAATCCTTGCCCACTGCACAGAGTATATGGCAGGGCTGTGCATTCACTGCTGTACTGTGCTGTTTGCTGTGCTAATCAATTCAGACAGAGCCACAAAACCCCACCAAGCTCAGAAGTTTTGGATAAAAGAAACTAAAAAGGCAGAACACAAGTATTCTATTTTGTGGGATGGTTTAGTGGTTTAGGCATCTGATCTGAGACACCTAGACTCCATGAAACCACAGGTTTAAATCCCAGCTGGGTTCGTTTCATCCTTTTATCTCTCAGAAAGAGATAAATTGGGTACTTTCTAGTTTTACTCTGAAGGGTTCCCACAGACAGAATCTTTTAAAACCAAACAAACTCAAGTTCTTCATATTTTGGAATCTTTTGATTCCCTAAGTTTTAAAAAGCACTGTGTTAATCTTAACGACAAAAGGTACATCTTGTTTATCTCCTGAATGCGATAAAGAGTCAGGGGACTTTATGCTCATATTGCCCACTCTTGGAACTAATGTGGTTAAAATGCCCCAGGTTACATACCACTGTATTTTGTGAGACCTCAGTGGGGATCAAGGCTGACAACCACTTCGGTAGCACTGAACAGCCTGGGCCTTTCCTATGAACTCTTCGGGGCTCTTCCAGAAATCAGGAGCAGTACTGAGCCAGTACCTGCATTAGAACATGGTACTAAAATGTTAAGAAAATTTCACCAAAGATGAAAAAATAAAGACGAAGAAGTGTGCAGGAAAAATTCTGCGACTGCTTTTGAAGTTTGATAAAAATGATTTTGTCACAAATTGAAATTCTGGAAGATCAACCATCTCCAGGCACACCATCCCAGGAAAACTAAGACACAGTTAAGATTCACCACAGAGAACTGTGTTCCTTAATCACCTCCTCAGTTAAGTGCCATTCAGATGAGTGAATAGGCAGCATTTTACATTTAAGTTGCCACAACTACATCCTGTACTTCCCCCCTTGCTCGTCCTTCACCCTGACCTGCTCTCTCCAATTCCTTCATATTGAAACTCCTTGTTTTTCATGGTGGTCTCATGCTCATGTGCTTGCAGAGGAGTAGCTTGGACTGGAGAAGCAAACTTGTAGATTTCTATCTCCCTTTGGAAACACAGACAAATGTAGGTTGGAAGGGACCTCCACAGTCTAACCCCTGTTCAAGGCAGGGCTGCCTTCACAGGACATGTCCTGTCAAGGATGAGAACCTCCAAGGACAGAGATCCACAATCTGTCAGCCACCTGAGGCTCCTGTGCTTCCACTCTCGCTACAAAGAATTTTCTCCTTACAGCCTGCCAGAATTTCCCCTGCTGCAATTATTTTTTCCTGTTATTAATATATTCTCTATTATCTCTATTATAATTTACCCTGTTGATAGAAAAGGCTGGTTTGTGTCTTTTTTGTGAATTTTTTCACCCGGCAGTTTCCCTTCTTGCTAAAAGGTGTGAGTTTCAGTACTGTCACCCGTCTTTGCAGCAACTGGGGACTCTTCTGAACCATTAGGGCTCAATCTGTCAGCACTGGGTTCCTCAGGATGCAGGAGGAGCATGTCAGCACAGCGCAAGTCAAATGTAGAGCGCTGTTGCTGTTGGTTCTGCCTTTGTTACATAGATATTTCCCTTTCCTCAGTTTCCAGCCAACACAAGCAGTTGGGGTTTTTGTGGGTTTGGTTTTTGTTTTTTTTTGAAAATTCATTCCTTATCTGAAAATGTTTTTTTCCACTATTCATGCCGACAGTGGTTCTTTGAAAATGGCGTCAGTCACTCTGTTATTTCATGTTAAGCCTAGACCTGAGCTGAGTGTGAACCCTTAGCTCATGTCCTACTCAACTGACTAAACACTCAGCACAAGACTTGGTGCTCCATTGCCAGGCTCTGCAAAGTGGTACTGGACACCCCTAGGTGGGAGGAAATCATCTCAATAAGTTCAGAACTGTTTGAATCCCAGACGAGTTAGCACCAGCCTCCCAAAAATATGTCAAGAGGAGAGCCCAGCCTGGAGTGCCGGCCTCAAAGGCACTCTTCCCTTCCTCAGTTTTACCCTGGCCAGGGTCAGTGTTGCTGCTCTGCTGGGACTGGATCCTGCCATCTGCAACGCCATCACGCCATCAGCTACCTCCAGTCACAGCTCCATGTCTGACCAGCTCCATGCCTGACCCATCTCAAAGGTCTCTGCACTCATGTTCAAGGCACATATTTTCCAGTTTCACCATTTTTGCTGTTACATCTTGAATCCTTTGCTAAATGGCTATCAAAGTAGAGTGCCAGGGATGCTAATAACAAATGAAGCTGTATGGGAGAAGACCTGGTAACACAGCAGCTGAGGCCTTCGTGCAGAGAGAAAAGCTACCTGCGCCAAGGATGAAGTGAAAAGTACATCCTTGTGCTTAGCACTTCAGAAGATTTCCTTGGGTGGAACAGCTTTTGTCTCGGCCAGAAGCAGTGTCATCCCCTAGGAAACAGTCATCCTCTTGGAAATAAAGACATATTTAGATTACAGAGACTTCCAAAGGAAAAAAAAAAAAAAAAAAAAGGACAAAATCACAATACAAAGCATTGAGGTTAGAATGTGATGTCTGCTTTGAAAAAAAAAGGATCAAATACTTACCAGGGCTGCGAGTGTTCTGTCTGAAAGAAATGCCTTTATGAGAGACACAAAAGTAATAAAAATAGCCAGTACTCACAAGAAATGGTAAAAAATTAGTCTTTTTCTGGGAGAAGATCTAGCTGTACATTAGTTTTAAAAAAAAAAAACTTAGAGCAATCAAAGAGGATTTTTGCCTCCAGTATGTATTTTCTTGGCAGTTGTGCTCACTTGTGGATGGTGTTAAAGCACTTTAGATTTCATTGTAGAAAACAGAATCAGAGAAAACAGAAGTGGAAGAGACCTCAAAAGGTCATCTAGTCTATCTCGTTGCCCAAAGGCACAGTCAGCTATGCCGACACCACCTGGATGGATGCTTTGCTTCTTAAACAGACATTCCACACATCCATAAAGACTGTTTCAAAATTAAAGCACATTAAACACCAGCTATATTAGAGGTAACATGTAGCTACACTGTCCTAGGAGCACCTGAGAGAAGGAAATCATTTCAGGTTTCTGTTTCTCCTCTAATTTCCTGCTTTGCTGTAAGGAAACAGATGCTAATTCACTGTTAGTAGGCATGAGAGAGAATGGCAGGGATGGGGTGAGCAGTGCTGTTCCCCCTGGCAGCAGAGACAGGCGGAGCAACCAGGGGTCTCCACTGGGACAGCTGCCACTGTCTGCAAGGACAGCGTCTAGATGGCCATGCAGCCATAGTTCCCAAATTTAGCATCATGGACCCAAGTCATGACCCCACAAGGAATTCAGTCTGAGAACAAGAAATGACCACAGGAAGATATTGCTAGCTCAGAACTGAAACAGAAATGAAGCTGCTGGGACATTTAGGGAGGAGACTTTCAAGTTGTACTACTAAGACTAAGCAAAAGGTCAAGCAAATGCACTGTCATAGTTGTTCTCTCTGGGACAGTAACAATTTGTTTGAGTTTAGTTTCTGCTGACTTTAATTGAATTTTGCACCTTATGCAAATATGTACTTTATTTGTCCTTGTCCTTTAAATACTACATTTTCTGTGGCTCTTCACAGGGTTTGTGGAATAATTTGTTGAAATCAGTTGTAAGCAGAGAAAGTGTTTTGTAGAATGAAAACAATTAAATATGCAAGTGTCAGAAAATTAACACATTTATTCTTTTCAGCCAAGTCAGTTTTCCTAAGTGAAATTAGTTAAGTTTGGTAACAATTCTGTTTTCTATTCCAAAAGTTATCCTATTGCTTATTTAATTTATTTGGTCAGCCTAAACTGTGAATGAGAGGATCTCACACACACCCTTTGCAGCGGATTCAAACTCTTAATTTAAAGTCTGAAGACAGAAAACCTTCATTGACTGTTTCTTTTGCAACAATTTAAAATTAGTACTGACTGTCTAAAACCTTAGAAAATATTCTGATGGACACTTGAAGAAGTATCTTAAAACAGTATCTTGAAATATGACATTTAGGCACTATATAATGAGATTTCAATTTAAAGTGATGTGAATGTGTAACTATGGCTCATGTCATGCACAGAGCGTTGCATGCATGGTTGACAGAAGAGTAGGACTGTAGTAGGGTGTAATTTGTTGCAGCATCCTGGAGTGTGATCTTTCTGTTTTAGCAAATGATTTCCAAGTAAATTCATGGATTTTGTCACTTGAAGGTCACACGTCCTCAGAGCATCTTGCCTTGGCTGTGGGCATTGTGAGATGTACAGGTACTGACCGAGTGTGTAATGGCAATTTTCAGCTGGTCACAAATCAGTCATCATGCACTGACTTTCACCAAATTTTTATTTCTTCATTGAGGACTTTTTTTCCAGACCAAATTTCAACCCTCAGGTGTTTTCTCTACAAAGGCATCGTAACTTTCTATGACAAAGGAGATATTTTTACCCTGTGTTTGGGAAGAAGGTCACAGCCACAGTCGAGAAAATTTCTCCTCGTGCTGCTTGCTATAAGCCCAAGATTTTATTCAGACCTCCTTTCAGCTCCAGCTCATGTGTCTGTGTCTTAATGTCTGCTCTAATGAGAAAGCAGCCCTCAGGATGGTGTTTCCCATCTGTAACAAAGATAAAGCTCTATCTTTGAGACACATTTGTTGCTGCTATTGTTTTTTGTTAGGACATAACCCAAGTCCTTTTAAGTCATTGTGAAGACTTTAGTTCCTCCCTGGAGATTAGGATCCACCATGAGGAAAAATGCCATAGGATAATTTTGTTGTATTTCGTTTTGATGAGGCTCATCCTTTGTAGAATTATCAGCTTTGGGAGTATCTCCACACATCTTTCTCCTTTATTTTCAAGACCTTTAACCTGCCTGAGTGATGATCTTTCTAATATTTCCTTTCGGCAGAAAACCCTATTCTAAATATATTTTTCTACCAATATCAGCTTTTCAAGGGCAAGTTTGAATGTTGATTTGCACAGCTAGAGCATTATGGTGCACCATAATACTATGACTCATGTTATCAAAACCTGTGCTTGGTAAAGAAAGTATAAGGAGAGAGAGTTTCCAGTACATATTCCAGAGGTGGGAAGTTTGGAGTTGTCTCAAGAGATCATCACTCCACATTATTGCTGTCAAGATGAGTTAACTGAAGCATGATGTATACGGAAATGACTTTTTCAGTTAATAGATATAAGGGAAAATAGACATAAGTGCCATATCATCAGTGAAAGATTTATTGCACTACTGTTTAGGATCTATGTAAAGACTGGAGTAGATTGAAGGTAGGGTGCTCATATGCAGATCATAGCTCTCAGAGCTGTCCAGGCTGTTATTTAACCCACTGGACTGAGATAACAGTTTTGTCATTACTAGGTATTAATGAATGATTTAACATTCAAACCATGGACTTTTCCAATACCTTGCACATTTACTGGTGAAGAGAGAATCCCAAAAGGTTAGGAGACTCATTTCTTTCAGTTAAAAGCTTATCACTACCTTTTGTATCTACCGAGCTGCTCAGAAAAAAACACTTCAAGACGATTTCTAAAGTGCAATTTCTGATTGAATTAGAAAAGCTGACAGACTAGCATTTGTTATAGTGTTTTATCTATTTTTCTAGTACTTCCTTCCAGGACATCTGGATTCAGGAAAAACAGTCTTAACCAAACCTGATATAAAAATTTTTGACTGAATTTTGCACACATCTTTCTGTTGTGTTTCACTTCATTCACACTGACCATCCACCTCGACAGCTGCACAGCAGAGACTCCATATCCTGAATGCATTTTACTGAAATTGCATTTATAAGTGCAAAGTAATCTTATGATCCCCACAAGGTCTATAAGCCACTTGCATCCTATATTAGCATCCTGTTAGTGCCTTTTGCACAGCAGTGAGTTTAAGCATACTCTTAGTCTTTTAGTCTAGAAGGATTTATGCGCATGAACTATGAATAGGTCTATAAAAACCAGGATTGCCCACAATGCATGAAATTAAACGTCTTGTAGGATCAAGGCCCAAGATCTCTCCAAGCATCAATTTTCAAATTTTTTTTTTTTTGAGGAAAAATATAAATATTAATCTCACTGCAGCACAATGCTATTTAATTTACTTTGATCTTCCTTCAGGCTATCGGAGATCTCTGCTGTCAAGGAACTTTCCAGGGCCAGAGTGAAGGAGCACAGAGGGGTACAGGGAGGGAGAGGAGGAGCAAGGCTGGGGAGGGCCATGCTGAGAGCTGATGCACAGGGGAGGCCAAGTCTGAGCCCAAGCAAGCAGAGGAGGGAGAAAGAGGGGAAGGGGCTATTAATATTGAGTCCAAGGCTCCCCAGGGGGGCAGTGGAGTCTGCTGGAAAGTGTTTAATGACTGATTGGAGAGTTGGCTGTGATTTACGAGGTAGCAGTACCAAATAAAACCAAACCATATAGCCCATATCACCACAGATAACCATATTTCCAGGACAAGCCTGGCTTCTTAGATTGAACAAAATTAGAATCACAGACATATTTTAACCTCCTTGCAAAATATTTAACTTCACAGAAAGTTTCATTAAAATAGTCTTTCAAGAAAGGAAAGTGAGGTTTTTTTACTTTTTTCATGCTCTTTCTGAGATTTTGCTTGGGATTTGAGTCTCAGATGATCATATTTTTTACTGATGCAAACAGAGCCCCATTATAGCTGAACTGATTTACAACAGCTAAGAATCTGTCCATAAAGCCAAATCAACCTTTAAATTAGCCTCAAAAGAAATACTACCAATTAAATTTAGTCTGTGACCTCTAACATAAGTTTAACAAGCTCAACATATTATAGATTTCAGTAGGGGAAAAAATCAATTAAACTTAAAAAAAAAAATAAAATCCCCAAAGTCTAAACCTTGACAAAAGTAGTTCAAAAATCCTGTAGCATCCAGCTGTTTCCATGGTTTCACATCCTGTGTTCCAGTTTTTAGGTTGCTGTATAGGATATCAAAGCAACCTCGCAAAAATCCCCTCCATGAGCAAAACCTTTATTTCAGTTCCCTTTGTTTTGTTTTGTTGTGTTTTGTTTTGCAGCTGCTAGAGATGGGGTTTTTCGGTCTGATTGGGGTTTGGGTTTTTTTCCCCCCCCTCCCTCTTTCTCTGAAAAAGCCCTGTATTTTAATTTGGATTTGAACACTTCAAAGCCCTCAGAGATCATGGGACTGTTCCCACTGTAGGCAGTAGTAAAAGTCTCATTGCCTTTGGTGGGAGCTGGATTGAGCCCCAAGAAAGAAACTGAGAAAAGCGCATCATCTTTTGTCAAACTCCCTTTCCCCCTAGAAATAAGCTAACATAACCACCCTGATGCGACAAATTTATTAAAAGCAAATAGTCATCTTGCACTACAGATCCTTCTGAATACAATGTTTTGACTAAATGACATTTAGCAGTGTTGTAGCTTTAATGGTAAAGAAAACACTAGCAGCTCAGTACTTAAACCTCTGTCCCACGGTGAATATCATTTTCAATATCCTGTAAAAATTCTTTGAAGTGTTTGTATCCAGACTGCCCCAACGGATTTACTCAGAATTAGTTAATAGTGAGAAAGCATTGAACTAAATTTATCAGTTACGGTCTCTCATGATTGCATAAAAAATAAAATTAAAAGGAACTCTCTACAGAATACTTTATCAGGCTTGGTAATGGCATCATCTCTGACAGTGAGGCAATAAAAGCATATTAGTGACCCCCTGATGAAACACGTTTACAGGCAAAGTCAAAGAAATTGATCATTCTATCTGGAAAGTGGCGTTTTCTTTCTATGCACTGTTACTGCTAGTCGCAGAAGCATACTGATCGGCTAATGCATGACAAGAAGGAAATGTGTGAAAGGGGATGCAATTATCAAGTCCTGCTCAGCGTTTCAGGGAAACTAGGGAGTCTTTTCTGCTCCCAGCCTGAACTCTCTTATTATACCAATAATGTTGCTAGTGCTATGAAAGAGAGCCAAAAGGTCATAGCCCAGACTCCAGGTGTTGTTGTGCTGGGCTTTATACAGGTATCATTTCTCCCAGAAGTGTTTGCAGTATAAATAGGCAAGAGAGACAAGAAGAATGGGAAAAGAAAGGGGAACAGTTAAGGAAGAGACTTTCCCAAGATCATAGCAAGGCCAGGAAATAATTCCTCTTCTAGTGCCATGAGACCATGCGGAGCAACCCCTCCTTAGCAGTCACTGTTAGGGTTTTCAGATGTGATCTTTGGGATATTTTTCTACATGTCCATACTCTCATATTCAAAATCCCAAGCCTTAGTGACACACTGATTGTTTCCTGCAGTTGCGTGGTCTTGTAGAGTCCTGATCTGTTACAGTTTTTCTCATTTTAAATCTTTTTTAATCTGTCACTCCATGTGCTGTATTTCTTCTTTCTCCAGTTGCTTAATTTATTATTTGGGTGAAAATGGCAATTTTTTTATTCCATACATGACAATGCAAATTACATTCTTTCTATTTTAACAGCCCACCTCTGAAATGATGGACCAGTGCTCTTTTAGGAGCGGATTGGTCTTGCTCAGAAACTGCCCTGCTTTCATTCACTCCCATTTATATTTTCTGTAAAATGAAGCAAACCCCAATCTATGTGTTTCTGAACTACTTTTAGCTCTCAGCTCATCTCCTATGTAAATATGTAAGTCAAACGTCATCTGGAGTGTTTCAGAGTGCCTCTGAGCACAAACCAGAACCTTGTGCTTTCCCAGTCCCATTTCTCGCTCTGTCCCTCATTACATAGTCAGTGTGGCAGGTATGGCTGCAAGAGAGGATTCTTAATGTAAATATATTTTTCCTGCCATAGTTTTCACAAATAATAATTGCTCAATGATTAACCAAGTAGAGTGGAGCTATTACTGCTATAAAGCTCTCTACCTTGATTTCCTTGAGCCTTCCTCTTACCCCATGGAGAAACCTTCAGCATCCACTCAGCCCTTCCATGGGCTGGACAAGTGTTGTGGGGTGAGCAGGGGAGATGGGCAGCCCAGGCTGCCTGCAGGACAGGGAAAAGGCTGAGCTCAGGCAGGCTATCTTTGGAGCAAGACAGGATGATGTGTGTCTGGCAGAGCTTGGCAGGACTGGGGAGAGGTCCTGGGACCAAAGAGAGAGTCAGGGCCCAAAGACAGTAGCTTTCGGAATTGGTGTGAATGGAGGAAAAGCTTCAAAACATTGAACATTTTTAAAGCCTTCTCTTTCTGTTAGCTTACTGGTTGTCTTCAAAGTCAAAATGATCACAATTCTTGGTTTGTCACTCACTTCTGTGTCATCATCCCTATTTCCTTGTTAAGGTCCAGCTGAATCATTGCCTGGCTGAAATAAATAAGAGATTAAATATGAACCACATAGGTGCAGGTAGGAAGAAGAAAAAACTTTAAAGAACTGATTAAAACAACACTCTTCCTGGGTGTAAGGAATCCATAAGGAACCCGTCTCCACTGGGTCCCATATACTTTGTTGCTCCTGAGTGCTCGAGACATGTCTAAGGTACCATCTTCGAGCTGATCGTGCCATCTTCTAGCTGATCAAGAAGCTGCAACTTTTCCTGCCATGTGGCAGGAAGATCAGCCAGCCTCATGTTTGTCATCTTTGCATTAAATTACTGAGCATTACTGTACAAGTGGTTGATGAAGAACATGATGAAGAGGATCCAGATGGTCTAACACATGGTGACCTGTCACATCATCAGCACAGATTGATAAGAGTTCATCAGTTCAGCTCATCACAGACCACCCTTGGCTCCTTGTTCAGTACTGTGTTTTATTTTTAAGACCTTTATTTTCATGACTTTCAAATGTCTGAATCTTGACTCTTTCCTTGATACCATTTCTCACTGTGCTGATCATCTGTGGTAATAATCATCTATGGCAAGAAGTTCTCTAGAACAACAACTGACAGATACTAGAACAAGACTTCAGCAAAGATGACAGGACCTTCCAAATAGACCTTGAACCAGAGTCAGAGCTAAACCTCAAATCAGCCATGTTCCTGGTAACATCTAGAATGAGCTATAGAACCATATAAATACTTGTTTCAAGATGTGACTTCCAAGACTCACAGTCTGGAGGGAAATGAGAGAAGAAAAGATAATATTAGTGAGAAAAACAGGTACAGAAAAACAAGCAAAATTCAGGTTCTCTCTAAAAAAAACCTTTTAGAGGGACATAAGAGAATCTGCTGCCTTATAATATTAGCAGACTTAGAGCTCAAGTGGTGAAGCATTCACCCTTTGTAACAGTGGCTGGGTAGGGGAGAATTTGGTTCATATATCTTAATAAAGAGGATTAGGAAATACAGAAAACGTAAGACTTAAAAGCATTTTTAAATAGAAGTTTCCCAAAGACTGTCATGAGGCTTTTGCTTTAACACTTTATTACTGTGTTGTACTGTGAAAAGCATTTCCTCATTTGCAAGGCAAGAGGTTGTTGGCTCAGACAAGTGTCATTATCAAAGACAATTTTCACAATGCATTCAAAAGCTTCATTAAGTGCCTGTCTGACAATAATATTGGCCCTGCTGTGTTCAGGCATGGGAATACAGATCGATAGCTGACTAGTGTTTCAGGCATAAGAGGTGAATATCCATCTTTGACCTGCAGATTTACCTGAATCCACCACATTGCCTGCAAGACACAGGTCAATGTGAGTAGGTCTGTGTGGCAAGAACCTCCTAGTACTGAATGCTTTTTGGCTAAAAACAAACACAAAATTACATCAGAACTGGAAAGTAAATTAATCATTTTGGTAGGACTTCTTCAATCAGAAGAGAGCAACGGGAGATAAGATAAAGGCAAAGCTGTTTAAGGTTTAATGTAACTCAATAAATCAGATCTTAAATCTTTTCCTCACCCTACATCTCGGCAAAAGATGACCAGAAATCACAGAAAGTTTTTTCCTCTATTTAACTGAAAGTGACTGTTGTGTTTAGGGTTTACAAGAAATGAGGAAAAACTAAACAAATATTAAGTATAGATACACAGAGAAACAAAAGGGGATTATATATCCAAATTCAAAACCGTTTCAGGATTTGGATGCTGTGGAACTGCAGCTGTAAAACAACATAAACAAGTCTCTCTGAACATGCATTTAGCTAGGACTGTGGGCAAGTCACTTAATCTTGTGTTTCAGACAGCCCGCACAATGTAAAACCAATTGGAGCCATGTGGGCAGGTCTCAGCAGGGAATTAAAACATCCAGGTTTGTCCTCTGGGGACTTTGAGTTGCAAAAAATAGATAAAAAAGTAGGAATAAGGGGACAGATTTGAGTGAAAGGGAGTGGAAGATTCCTTTTGAAGGTTTTGCTCAAATGTGAACTCCAAATAATTTTGTTTTATTTTAAGACATCATAAACGTGTAGAAAAGTAGGGATCATATCTCCTTCTTACATGCAGTTGCCCTGCATTTTATCATGCTATAGAAATAATACTTTACACTCACTTAGTCCCTCATACTCTAGGATCTTAAAAGATAGATAAGGACTCTTTTGTTGACACTAGGAGAGTCAAAATACATTGAGGGAATTTCAGTTGGATATTTAGTCCTTCTGAGCACCTGAAGATCCTCTAAGAGTCATTCACATCTTTTGACAACTGATGTATAAACAACATGCCCAAGGTTGCACAATTAATCCCCTGGCAGGATACAGGACAAAGCTTAGCAGATATTAGTCATATGTGCCATAGCAATTGGTTCATATTCTCCTACATAGAAAGCATCAGACAGTTCATCACAGCCATCCTTTTTGTGGTTTCAAAAAAGCTAAATTAATCTCATCTTATATTTAGAAATCAGAGTATACAGATTCCACTTTGTTTTGATACAAATAAGTACATTTAAGAAAAAAAGTTCTAATGCTTATTAGCATTGATATCACCCAAAACCCATGAGTTTACCAGAAGATCATCCCTCCTTTTTATAGTTCTAATGTCAGCATTTCCCCCTTTATTTTTCCAGATCCATTCAGAACATGCCTTGCCTTTGACTCCACCTTTAACTGTAATGTCTGCAACTATTGCAATGTGATGGGGGCAGAGAATGGCAGCAGCAAGTTGATGACAGAGGCGGAAAGCTGTGGCAGCTGATGTGACAGTACTAATCCACTAAAATGACACCAATTTATTGCCCTGTTTTTCACAGAGTATTACCAGAATAGCTTTTGCTACCATTTGTGAGTAAAAAAGCCGTGCTCAAAAAATCTACAGGAACAGTATGTTCATGGCCTTTGCAAATCTTTATAAGCCTAGTTTTGTTTTCTGGGGCTCAGGAATAAACCTACCAGAGATTTAGTCAGCTAAAGGTCATCTGTCAGCTAAAGGTGCTGGGCCTTAACTTCGCTGTCACACTGTCAGAAGTTAGCATTGGAGAGACTTGCGGTTGTAGGGGAGTACAGTATTTCAGCATTTTCTCCCTCAGCTGGCTGAGACACGGTAATATTTCTTCCCAGGTTAGATTTTCTCATGGGATACTTGAGCAAGTGTCACATTGTAGGTCCTGGGGGACATGTTTCAGAGATGCTTGTTCTGGTCTCAGTTAATGAAGGTAGGTCCCAGTGGTCACTGCCAGCTGCCTTGAAATAACATTGGGTGAAAATCACTTTGGATAGCCAGAAGAAATCTGGGCTGGTATCCATGTGCTATTGCATAGCATGAGCACTCAGTGTTTCACCTAATTTTAGACATCCACAGTGGGAATGTCCAGAGCTGAGCTAGTGTCCTTTTAGTGTTGGGTCACTGCTAGCCACTGGTGGTTCATTCTGTGGTCAGTGAAGAGAAATAGGCACTTTTCATGTGGGAGTCATCTCATCTATTTTCATTTCCTTCTTTGAGAGGAGACAAATCATTCCCAACTCTGTTTTGAGTATATTGGCTCTTTGGTGAGCCAATTGAGCATCCCAGGGTGTGCAATCCACCTGTATGGGATTCAGCTGGAGATGAGGCAGGAAAAACTGCGATGCTCACAGCACGACTGGACACCTAAGTTTAGGACACTGCATCCCACCCAGTCTCAGCTGTGTTACTTGCTGACTGCATGATAGCATTGCTCTTTGTCAGGATTTACCAGTGAGAACACCAGCACAGGTGTCAGCCTCCCATGAGCAGCCAAGTAGCAACCACACTGGTTCAGACCAATCACTTATATTCTACATATTCTTCAGTAAGTTGTCTCTGACAATGGCCCTATTGGATGGAGGGAAGAGTGTAAGAACAGAGAACGGATATAACAATACTTTCCTGGTCTACATTCTCAGCTTCCTGTGACCTGCAGCTCAGGATCATGAGTATCTGTATGACCTCAGTCTCTCCTGTTAAGAATTTTTTTCCAGTAATTCAGTTAATTGGTTTTGGAAACCATTTACTATGTGCAGCATTCTACTGCAAGAATTTCCACAGCTGAACTATGCAAGGTGTAAAAAGTGTCACCTTACCTTGTATAGTGTCTGTCTTTGACAAACCTAAGTCACTAGGTGTAAGTAGTTAATGTTTTTCCCAAAGACTGAGCACTGGATCCTAAGGACTGCATCTACCTCTGGGAGCTAGAACGGTTCTCCTAGTCATGCAGCTAAGCAGACGTCTGCTTTTATTTGTGCAGTAACGAACAGGAGCGTGTGGATGCTCCCTGGTGTTGCAATGGCCGCTCTGAGGTCTGTGAAGATCACCGTTTTCCAGCAAATGACCTCTAGCATAGTACTGCTATCAGGGCCTAATAACTGTGCCTCCATTTGTTTTTTGTGGAGACTTGGATTTGAAAACACCACCTGTAACATGCTCCATTCAACTACACATATTACAGAATATATGAAGAATAAGAACATGTCTGTTTGTACACACAAATTTGTGTTTGTGCTTTTCTATCTCCAGTAAGCAAAGGTTCACTTTAAAGAAAAAAAAAAAAAAAGGAAACATGGAGAGGTTTGGAAGGCAAGCAATGAATCGTGGATGTAAGGGAGCCCAGCATGCAGTATTAGAGCGCTAGATTCAGGGAAACCAGCTTGCGTCTCTCAAGCATATGCTGCTGTAACAACGGCTACAGTACAGAGAGCTCTGCTCGGAGGCATTTTGGAGTGGCAACCTATAGGGCTGCCATCTGTCCCATTTCAGGCAAGGAAAGCTTATCTTTTCACAGGAATGGAGGCTGCAAACTGATCGCAGTCATGTGGGGCTGGGGTTTCCTCGCTGGTTTATGTTTTTAAGAATGAGTGACTAGATAACCCACTGTTTTGGATCAAATTATAAATGTTCACAGTTTGACTACAATGTTCACGTTCCAGCAATCAGCATCATGCAGGTACCCAAGTCCTGTTAAAACAGTTATGATCTATGTGGCATTATGAGAAAATCCTACACTGGCAATGTGCACTGTTTTTTTGGATCAGTCCTTTTAAAATCATTGAAGAAAAAATAATTTCTTCTAGGATAGTAAATGGCAGAGAAATGCACTAGGTGACCTCTTCACGTCCATCTCTCCTGCTCTGTGGCTACACAATAGCTAGAGTTCAGGCTCAGGGCTCCTTCAGCTTTTTCCAGAAAATTTTCCTGAGACTCTGAATAAGAAATGATAGTGAGTCAGAAAAGAAAAAATAATGCTCAGAATATAGCTAGTATATCTTATGTTCCTGTACCAGTACACAGGTCACTACTTACGATGAACCTTTGCATGTTTTTCCTGCATCCTTTGCAGGAACCTTGACATGTTCAGCAATCATCAGTAACTTCCTGGCACCCATGTGGTTATAAATCCAGGATGCTGGTATCACAAAGTACAGAAGAACCAGAGGATGACTAAATACTGTAGCTTCAAATTACTCCCAAAGTAACAGGAATACACTTAAAATCGGATTAATTTTTAGTTGTGATATTATTGCTTTAACTGCAAACACTGTCTGTCTAACCAGGTCATCTGGGTGTACAGAAACATGCTCTCTTCCTTATGGGATACAAGCAAATGGGTGAAATTAAGGCGCAAAGATAATAGCACACATCAGGGGAAGAGAACTAAGCTTTTGCTTCAAAAACATTCTTCACAGAAGGGTCTAGTGGGATTTGAAGTTTTCTTCTGAAAGTAGGTAAAAGTTAGAGCTTTCATTTGAGTTTTACTTTATGTTTCGTGTTCATTTCAACCTACAGCTCAAAGTGAAACTCCAGGATTTGTGGAAATGAGCAAAAACCTGAAGATGTGCATTAAAATGTCACGTGCAGAAATATTCCAGTTCGAGCCTTAAGGCACCATCCCTTTTAAAACTACAATGGAATTTCGATATTTGACCTGCAAATAATTCTTTGACATTCCAGCCTTAAGCATCCTGTCCAATACCAGTCAGCTGCGAGGGTGCAGGACTGTCTCCTTCCTTTTCTACTGCAGACGTGTCTTATGCACATTGAAGTTGGAGCGAGAAATGCAATAAATGCTAAAATACCTGTCATCTCCTCAAAAAAAGTGCTTTCCAGTAGCAATACAAGTGATATACAGACCTGAAGCCTTGAATTTTTTTTGTGGTGTATCATGATACTGCTTACACTAGAAGCATACTTGAGCGTGATGTCCAGCCACGTGGTAAAAATCATATCACACTGAATAAGGATGTAGAGATAAAGGGAAGAGAAAACAGTGTGTGTGGGAGTATCACAGTTCAGCAGCAAGCAAAGAATCATAGAATGGTTTGGTTGGAAGGGACCTTAAAGGCCATCTAGTTCCACCCCCCCTGCCATGTGCAGGGACCCCTTCCACTAGACCAGGTTGCTCAAAGCCCCATCCAACCTGGCCTGGAACACTTCCGGGAATGGGGCATCCACTGCTTCTCTGGGCAACCTGTGCCAGTGCCTCACCACCCTCATGGTGAAGAATTTCTTCCTAGTATCTAATCTAAATCTTCCCTCTTCCAATTTAAAGCCATTGCCCCTTGTCCTATCACAACATGCCCTTGTAAAAAATCCCTCCCCAGCTTTCTTGTAGGCCCCTTTAAGTACTGGAAGGCTGCTCTAAGATCTTCCCAGAGCCTTCGCTTCTCCAGGCTGAACAACCCCAACTGTCTCAGCCTGTCTTCACAGGAGAGGTGCTCCAGCCCAGTGATCATCTTCATGGCCTCCTCTGGACTTGCTCCAACAGGTCCATGTCCTTCTTGTATTGGGGGCCCTAGAGCTGAAGGCAGTACTGCAGGGGGAGGTGTCACCAGAGAAGAGTAGAAGAGAACAATCCCTTCCCTCAACCTGCTGGTCATCCTTCTTGTAATGCAGCCCAGGATACAGTTGGCATTCTGGGTTGCAAGCGCACATGGCTGCCTCATG
The DNA here is from genome assembly GCF_000690535.1 of Cariama cristata. NCBI lineage: Eukaryota > Metazoa > Chordata > Aves > Cariamiformes > Cariamidae > Cariama > Cariama cristata. Next base: position 24,033 of record NW_009615989.1, read on the forward strand.
TTGATCTTCTCATCATCCAACACCCCCAAGTCCTTCTCCTCAGGGCTGCTCTCAATCCATTCTCCACCCAGTCTGTATTTGTGCTTGAGGTTGCCCCGACCCATGTGCAGGACCTTGCATTTGGCCTCGTTGAACTTCATGAGGTTCGCACTGGCCCACCCCTCGAGCCTGTCCAGGTCCCTCTGGATGGCATCCCTTCCCTCCAGCGTGTTGACCACACCACACAGCTTGGTGTTGTTGGCAAACTTGCTGAGGGTGCAGTCAATCCCACTGTCCATGTTGCCAACAAAGATGTTAAACAGTGCCACTTCCAATACTGACCCCTGAGGAATGCCACTTGTCACCGATCTCCACTTGGACATCGAGCTGTTTATTGCAACTCTTTGAGTGCAACCATCCAGCTAATTCCTTACCCACCGAGTGATCCATCCATCAAATCCATGCTCTCGAATTTAAAGACAAGGATATTGTGCTGGACAGTGTCAAATGCTTTGCACAAGTCCAGGTAGATGACATCAGTTGCTGTTCCCTTATCCACCAAAAAAAATACAGAGAGATTTGGAGAATAATGTTTTATGTATGTTCTGTTAAACAACATAATGGCCTTGTTCCAAAAGCAAAAATCTCCTTTTTCAGCTCAGGAGCCTGAGCAACCACCTCCAGGAACCACCCAGGGTTGAGGAACTATGGGGTGGGTTGGAACAGAGGAGGACAGAGTGCCTTAAAGGCTCTTGAATGCTGATGCTCTTCCCATCTGTTGATCTTTCAAGGCAGCAGACTTTTGCCTGGATAAACAGGAATTTCTTAGTCTTGGGCAAATTCCTGGTTTTTGGAACGTGTGGGGGTGTGAGAGGTCTCTGCCTTTAGCAAGCTGAAGTTCAAGTAAAGGAGTGGTATTTTTTACAGCATAAAATTTTATGAGCTCTTATTGTCCCTTCAGTGAGAGGTTGTTAGGTACATCAAAAAGACAAAAGGCTTTTCCTTCTTAGGATGGAAGTCAGATGATAATTTCCAATTTTAATTTTTAAAAGAAATGCCCCTAAAGGAATGTCCATAAACACACACACATTTTTCATTTTTATTTCCAACTATTTGGAAGGTGGTGAGAGCTAGGATAATTTTTATTTATGTTGCCTCTCATCAGCTAAATTCAGAAATTGTTGGGATTTTATCCACAGGCTTGTTTTCATTCAAAAAGGCTGAATGGGAATTAAAGGTTACAGTTCCGACCAAGCTTTCTTAAGAGTTTCTGAGTGCCACGGGGGAGGCTCTGGTCAAAACCAAAGGAACTAAAACAGTTCAGGAAGCAGAAGACCCAGACCCAGACCCAGATCCTTTTCCTGAGATCTGTTTTGTCCCATGTCTGAATAGAAACAATCTACCCTGTGAAAACAACTGTTTCCAGCAGAGCAGTACCAGTCTCCCAGAGCCTTTACCCTTTTTCCTCCACTGATACTAAAGCTTCCTTTTCCTATTTTCCCCTAGACCTGTGTTTTCCCTGTCTTCCCCATCTGTTTCTTTCAAAAAAAGCCCTCCTACAGTATTAGAAGCTCTTTGAAGTTTACTGGTTCCTTTAGTTCTTATAGTTTTAGGGATTTTTTTCTTTTCTTTTGTTCTCCTGTTCAGACGGATAAAGTAATCCCAAGTCAGCAGAGTTTCAGAAAAGCAGATTGGCACACCAAGGATGGCCCTGGGCTGCGTCATTCCCACTGATGACCCCCCTCAGCATTCATCATGTTGGAAACTTCCTCAGAATTACTGAGTGAATAAATATCAACTATTTCCCTGCCAGTCTGCATATAGTGTTGTAAAAGGGCGATGGGGACAAAAGAGGAGGTTCAACACTGCCAGCCAGAAATTGGAAACCAGCAGTGTCCCCTTCTTTAGTTTAAAGTCACTGCACAAGAAGGAAAATCTGAAAATTAAACTATTACAGCCTTTTCCAGACGTCTTGGTGTCTTTGGTGGAGCACAGTCCTTTTCACCTGTGAGAGAAGCACCACTCAGTTTATAAACCTATAACCTCTTGTTTGTGTAGTTACTTAATCACTGTAAAACTGCACATTACTGTTGTCACATGGCTATACTAAAAGGAATATTTAAAAGGAAACAGAGCTTAAGGGTAAGCTAGGGTTTGGTGATCTGCCAAGCTGAAAATAGCATTTAACAGGCTTTTAATCTATTTCATAGGTTATTGTCCCCATGAGTGCTGTTATAGTCTACAGATAAGAAAAATGAGAACAAAGGGTTATTTTCACTTACAATTCAGCAGCTGCTGGTATTATTACTGTGTCATTGATAATCAAACAGAAGTACACTAATAATTGTACCCTTTAAAATGCAGTGTGCAGTAAATATTTGTTGATTTAAAAATAAGCAGGCTGTAGAAATTAGACAGCTCTTTCTGTCAAAGTTAGCAGATTAAATGCTCACAGAGCCAAGCGCCACCAGGAGAGAAATGCCTGGCATTTGAGGAAGATTTTGTTGATCTCTGCAAGATTGCTCAGGTCTGTTTGCACCAGGGAGGAAAATAGATGTTTGAAGTAAAAATGCAATTAAAATCAAAATTAAACACATGTTTTTGCTTTTGAATCCTAATTTGTAAATAGTACGTAATATACTGGTTTATACCTTAGAGATAGGCAATTACCAAAATAACCCACTACTTGCATCCATTTGACTCACTGTAATTACAAGAATACACAAAGCATGAGAAGAAAAACTTATATCTTTCTGCTTATCGGTTCTGCTCGGGATGGAGAGCAAGGCTTTGCTCACACGCTGCAGAGGACAGGCAGATGGCCCGACAGGATGGTTTTCTGCACGTTCGGCAGCACAGGGGAGCTGCTGGGGACTTCGTTTTGCCTTGTAAGGGCAGGAGAAGGGAAAAGAGAATTTCTAGAATCTGGAAGGTTTCTTTGCTTACAATTGTGCCTCTCCGACGGAAAAAGTGTCAGAGTGTAGTCTGGGATGACAAAATGTCTTGTCTCACTCAGTGTCTGATAGTTATCTTCTTAGGACTTGCTCGTGCTGCTTTTGGGTGTTGCATCCTGGAGAACCTGAAAGAAGACTCGAGCACGCTGTGTTCATGGTGCAAACTTACAGGGTGAGTCAGACCTTGGCAGAAAGAAGTGATGCTGAGGAGATGGGATGTGTTGTTATCTTTGTTGCACAGCAGGACACAAGGTGCAGGAGCGCATTTAGCTTAATATTAGATGCCTACTGTGCAGACTTCCCCACTGGAGGTGTCTAGAGTCAATGAGGAGAATCTGGCATTTCTAGTGCCTGTATTGGCTCTTCCTCATGCAGGAGAGGATGCAAAGAAGGATCTCAGGGAAGGCAGATGAGTCGTGTTATACCTGTGCCGTGTTTCTGTCCAGTAACTGTAAAGGAAATACAGAGTAACTAGCTCAGATGAGTTCATTCATTCTGGAAGTGGCAAAATTATTTAGGATACTTTCCCTCATTTTCAGAAATGACTTAGGCACATATAAGCAAGTAGGATTTAGATTCTGAAAATTACATTTCAGCTCTGAAAGCACTGCACACGTATGCAAATGTTATCTAAGGTAACTTGCCCTGGTCACACAGTAAAACAGCCGTAGCTCTGAGTCACAGCACACTGCTTTAACAGCCAGCCTGGCTTTGCTCTCCAAGGAGTACCACACTGTCCAAACGCCATAATAGCAGAAAGTCTGGCTATCTTGATGTCACAAAGTTTCTTTTAAACACCTCGAAATATTTTGAGGTCTTTGAATTTTTATATGGTAGACATAATAATAATAATAATAATAATAA
>NW_009615990.1:0-7320 GCF_000690535.1 Cariama cristata
CCAAACAGCTTTTAAGAGACTGTAGTAGCTTCCCCACAAACATTAAACAGGCAGTGGAAGAAGGAATTACTTTCAAATGCAGATGGAGATACCCCACTTACCTAGCTGAGTATTCTCTCAAAAAGAAAAATCCAGCACCCTCCTCCTCTGTGCATAACGTACTATATTAACCATATGTAGTCTGGAAAGGCAGCCTCAGATATAACTATTTCCAAAGAGACACAAAGTCTGCAAAGAGCTTTGCAGTGCCTTTCTTCTAGCCTGGAGAACATCCTCGAGGAGCTGTTGCTTTATGTAACTGGTTACACCACCAGACCATAGTGTTGAGCCAGTTATATCCTGCCCCCTTATAAAGATTTTGGTGCTGAAATGTGGAACCAAGCACTATTAATGTGTTTGGATTTCACATCTTACAGCAGGGAGCAAGGGAATAGTACACATACTGGTGAAAACTCATTTTGCTAACACTGTCCCCTTAATAGGACATTTGCCATACAGGAACTGCTCTCTCACAGATCAGCTTGACCAGCAGAACAAAGTAAACACAAAACATAGCAGAGAAATGGTAAGACAAAGGTGCTGTGCTTAGAGCATGAAGAAGAGAGACAATGCAAAAATATTGAGCATTAGAAATAGGCCCCTTAATATCTAATTTTCCAACAACCATACCAAAGTTTACAGTAGCATGACTGAAAATCTGCCATCATCCATGAGACTCCAAAGAAACATAGCAGGAATAATGCTATCCACTAACTCCATGGGCAAGATGCCAGAACATGAACTATAATGCAAAGCATTCTCTTCCAACCAAGGTAAAACTCCCAACAGCGAGTGGAGGGCAGTGGGGAGAAGACAACACGATTCTATTTCTATATAAACTTAACAACAAATGTAAAAAACCTTTTACATAGTGCAACAATTAGAAAAAGAATGCACTGACAAGCTGAGAAACCCTGTCCATATCTCACCATGTCAGACAGAAGCGCTTTGAAGTTTTGTATAGCTTCTTCCCGTTTGTGCTGCTCACGTTCTCTATCAATTTCCTTGGTTTGCTCTGAACGAGCTTTCTGGACTTCCCTTTCTCGTTCACGCAAACTTGCCTCAATGCGAGCTTGTCTTTCCAGTTCCTTTTCTTTTTCAGAATCTAAATTCTGAAATGTAAGAACAAACTTTTCTCAGTAAAAACAAGACACCACCTTTCATATTTTCATTAGATAGCTAAGTAAATTAAAGGGTTATCAAACTAAAGGCATCTTGAAACAAAATACTTCACACTGATTTGAGATCTATGGATTACAAAATTTTGCTTCAACAGCTATGATGAAGCATTATAGGGTTTACATGGGGGAAAGAGAAGTTTGGTCACAATGCTGATCAAAGAACAACTGTTCTCAGGAGCATGTTGTTTGTGTACAGCGACAAACTCTGAATAATGGGGGGACAGGGGGAGAATGGTATCACTATTTGTTAGCCTAGTTTTACATTCTCAACTATTAACTGCCTGAGAGAGAAAGGCAGGAATACTGGATGAAGAGAGAAGAACCAGCAAAGGAACTGTGTATGAACCATCCATATTCCCAAAGGAAGCTCAGCTGGTACCAAAAAAAAAAAAAAAAAAAAAATCACAGCAAAGGACACTCTCTGCCCATCCTGGTAGGAAGTAATCAATGTGGTGTCTGTATTTTCTGAAGTTTTACAGTCATTTTTACAACCAATGGCTTTTCAGGAGTCTCTGCCGAATAAATTCTTCTAAATATTGTGTGTGTGTGTGTATGCACGCACACATACACATACCGTGAACATCTGCAGCAGACCCACCACCAGGGATAGTACTTCTGTTTCAAGCAGTCATTCTGGGGTACTTCTACAAATAACTATTGTATAAAATTCTCTTTAGTATGGAACTACAGCACATATTAGTCTATCTTCTAGTTACTTACTTCACACATCAACAGCAATGTGACCAGCAGAACATCCAGTTATACTTCCAAATGTCACATTGTGCTGGTTGTGGTTGGGGTAGAGTTAATTTTCTTCACAGTAGCTGGTCTGGGGCTGTGTTTTGGATTTGTGCTGGAAACAGTGTTGATAACTCAGGGATGTTTTAGCTGTTGCTGAGGAGGGCTCACACAGAGCCAAGGCCTTTTCTGCCCCTCATCCCACCAGCGAGGAGGCTGAGGGTGCACAAGGAGTTGGGAGGGGACACAGCCAGCACAGCTGACCCCAAAGACCCAAGGGATATCCCATACCATATGACATCATGCTCAGCATATACAGCCGGGGGAAGAAGGAGGAAGGGGGGCATGTTTGGAGTGATGGCGTTTGTCTTCTCAAGTAACCTTTACGTGTGATGGAGCCCTGCTTTCCTGGAGATGGATGAACACCTGCCTGCCAATGGGAAGTGGGGAATTAATTCCTTGTTTTGCTTTGCTGGCGTGCGTGGCTTTTGCTTTACCTATTAAACTGTCTTTACCTCAACCCACCAGTTTTCTCACTTTCACTCTTCTGATCTTGTCCCTCACCCCACTGGGTGGGAGTGAGCGAGCAGCTTGGTGGGGCTGAGTTGCTGGCTGGGGTTAAACCATGACACTCATGCATACCTTAGCTATTTTTTCTATGTACTGTTTGAAAAGGTCTTCCCTCTGTGAAGAACTATCCACTGCTTTATAACGGGGGTCAGTCTCTACTTTATCCTTCACTTTGCTCCAGCGAGACTGACTGTCCAGGTGGTGATTAGCCAGTAGTTCAAAGAAGTCCATTTTGATCTGTTTTACAGACAGAAACAGAAAGACAATACTTGAGAAAGATACTTTCGATACCCAACAGTTTGCTCTTATGAAAAAAAGGAGTCAACTTACCTCCAACAGAGGGAAATATATTAATATTACATACCATTACAATTTAGAGAAATCACTAAAATTCTGAATTTAAACATAACCACATCTAAAATTCACTTCCCCTTAGGACAATTTTGCTAAAGCAGATACATAAAGAAGATCTGCTACATCTAAGATGAACTATATTCTTTAAAGAACGATTCATCAATACAGTTTTTATTATTTTACTCCAATTTAAGCTTCTTTTTTGAGCTTTTATCTCTCTCTCTCAAAGTAACAAGTTACTAATTCTACATTAGACCATTCTGCATATTAATACTACAGAAGCTATGCAGTTTTAAACAGGGCTTTAGACAAATCAAGTATTTATGGATTCATCCTCCAAGTGTACAATGAACAGAGGTAAATACTTGGATCTGCTGATAAAGAGCAATGTCTTAAGATGGATCTAACCAATAAAGTTACCACATATGGTAACTACGGAAATTACATTTAAGATGGATATGCACATATATGTAAATGTTTAAGGAAATCTTTTAGTCTACTTTTTCAATTGGAAATGGCATGTCAGCACTCTGTCCATAACAAAAGCCATTGCAAAGGGCTGGCAGAGGATCAATCATATTAGTTTTTTTTCCTATCTTGACACAACCAGCAACACGTTTTCGTTCAAACTCCCAGAACCAGCAGTTGCAAGAGCAACTACTATGCTTTTATTACGTCTCTTTCTTTCTGGGTAGATGATCTCCCTGATCGTCCTGCTGCACTTTAGGTCCTAGGCATTTTCTCCTTTTTATTTCCACCACTTTATGCCTTAGAAGTCTAGCTTGGCATTTAAGCCTCCATCTCTCTGAAGTGGAGAGGCGAGGGGTTGGTTCGCCTCGCTCACTAAGTGCCAGGGAATGACTCTAGGGACTCCACAAGCAAGGTGAAGCATGCTGCCTTCACAGCATCCCAAACCCTGCTGGTCCACCAAACAAAATCCTGTCTTTATGGCATACTAATTAAAGAACCCCAAAAACCTAGAAGGGCTGGCCACTCATTTTTTGCTACTATGTCCACTCCTCATCCCTTTAAAAAAAGAAAACCACCAAAAGCAGTTTAGCTGCCAACCACTGAAGTTCATAAGGGAAGCGAGCAGATGGACAGGCCAACAAACTCTGGCTTGCCAGAAAACTGTCACATCCTGATTCTCTAAAAATGTGTTTAGTTACAGAATGCAAGAACAAAATGAAGATCAGAACCAACATTCTGCAGCCTTGCCCACAAATAATTGTAGCTTTTTACAATATTAACATATAAACATAAAAGGCTTTACAGGCTTTTTTCTTTACTATCTCAGAGAGATTAAGATAGTAAGCACAGATTAGAAAACAACTGGTTAGTGCCAGTGGGAAGTCGCTCTACATCTACAGCACTACCACTTTTTCTTAAAGTAGTTGAACAAAATGCTAAGCAAACCGTTTATTCATTGTAAAATTAAGAATGTTGTTTCAAAATATCTTAAGACATGCATGCAGTATCAAAAAATACGAAGCTTTCTAAGCCATGGCATTAGAAATATTTGTTAAAAATCAAACAATTCCCAGACATTACTACAGAAGTCTATAAAGTAAGGGTATCTCAAAGTTTCTACACAAATCACATATGCCTATCTATACATACACTCCAGAGGATAAACACTGCATACCCACAACACTGCTGGAAGCACGGTGGTACCAGCTGCCATCAAAACTAGACCTAAGACCACCACCACAATCTGTAGGAAGATGCTTCTGCAGGACGTGCCAGCAGCACCCCACTTTGCTCCCTTAGAAGCCGTGTGCTTGCTGGCTACCGAGCTCCTGCACTACTGAACAGCGATGCCAGCTGGGCCATCTGCTGCTTCGCCAGCGACCCACCTGGCGGAAAACCAGGAGGGTGCAGCCAGTTCCCTCCCAAGAAAAATGAATGACACTTCCAGACTTTTAATGCTCTTAAACCATGGGTTTAACTTCAGTCATCTGCAATGTATATAGCACGAATATTGCAATTTGGTTTTCAATTAAAAAAAAAAAAAGGCACTCACTTCTCAAAAAATTGAGTCAAAAACATCCCATGAACAAATAATCTTTTAAGATCACAGCTCTACAATGTTGCGAGTTTAGTATATCCATACACAGTAACTAGCTTGACTAAGTAAAACATTAAGTAAGAAAACTGTTAAGAGATCTTGATACAGGATAGATGACGGATGAGACAGTCATCAGCACAGTGGGCTGCAGGATGTTTGCAGCTGAACATCTCAGTAAGACTACACAAAGCGGGACATCAGGCTCATCTGCTGGCATGGCTCATCTTGAGGACACAGAACAATGCTGTGTCCTGGTATGGCACACGAGCAGCCTGGTCAACTTTAACAGCTCATAGACCCTTCCCTGATATCTTCAAACCCACACATCCTTCCTCATCTCTGTCATCTGAGAAGTATTAGCATTGTATTTACTCACTGAAATTAGGCACATGAATAAAAACAACCATCTGAAAAGCTGGCTGCTCCATCACCATCCAATAAGCCATAACTCAATGAAGCAAAATCAAAACATGACATAATTTAAAACCCTTACGTTAAAGATTTCTGTAAAGTTGATCCTCCTTAAATAAAGATTTTGGACTTTTAAAACAGACTGAGAAAGCTTCAGGTTAAATGCCTTAAATTTTCTTTTATGTTTTAAGCACTTTCAAAATCAAAGGAAAGTAAGACTGAAAATATTTCAGGTGTATTTAGAAGACTTTTTTTTTTTTGGCAGTTAACACATTGCAGGTACAACTCTCATCACTTCACAAGGAAAAAAACTAAAAAAATGTAAAGTACCGGAACTGCGGGAGGCTAAAGTCACCACACAGAGATACCAATTCTTTCCTCACTAGGGAATCCCATAATATTTGCGTGTCAGTGATTGACAGCTGTCAGACTGAACTGATTGACAGGCCGCACAGCACATAACTGTAAAGTCTATCCACTTGTTATAAAACAGAATACATAAAATGGTTACAAAAGGCTTTTGGAGGAAAAAAAAACATTATTTCAAAAGCAAACAAACACAATCTCTCTTCTTTTAACTTTTCAACTTTAGAACAATCATGCAACAACAAAACAAATATTTACTTTTTTTTAAAGTCTTCAACTGCACTATTAAGCTGCAAGAATGCTTTAAAATTCCATATTCATAACTGAAATGCAGTATGTAAAAGTCTAGTTTTGAACTACATCAGTTCTCCTCTGAAAGCACAATAATTTATTGAAAATATCAGCAATAAGTCAACATTCAAAAAAAATGAGTACAGAATCAAATTAGACCAGAGTACCTAATTAAAAGAAAATATGCAAAACTTACTGAATAACGAAGTTATCCCCAAATCTAACCTGTTATTCAGCATTTTTCTCTTCTGTAAGCATTCTTAGTAGGTGAAATTTGCAATAACTTTATACTAAAAATAAATATTGCAGACTTTAAAATGTCAAAAATGATTAGGCTTTAGAGGCTATTTTCTCCATTCGCACAACACACAGGGACATTTAAGTAAGTGGCTGCATATTTTGATGATAACATTTGATGTCACCTCCATAGTAGCCTGCTTCGCCAGTGGTGAAAGTTTGCTCCCTGCTATTGACAATACGGTCAAATGACATTTGGAATTCATTAATCTTTAATAGCTGACCTTTAATTCTAATAAGCAGCAGTTTATACATAAGATATATTTACTGAAAGATTAAAAAGTTACTGAAATGCTAGCTTTTAGATGGAAAGAGAAGATGTGGAAGGTGTTTGAGATTTAAATGGAGTATCCTACAGAGAATTTCAGGTTCTTACTGCCTCCACTGAGAGAACAGAGAGGTAATGGCCAGTTCTGGGGTTTCCAGCCAAACAGGACAAGAATCCTTTTCCTTTTAATGCTTCAGGATAATATAACTTTGGGAAAAAAAAAAAAAAAGGCATTATTCCAGTTACAATTATAATGTTACTTGCTTAGGTAAATGAAAAAAAGTGTGATTATTTAAGTAAACTCAGCTTCACAAATAAATGTAAGTTCAATTCTATATACTCTAAAAGTCACTATACCTGCAAACTTAGAATAGTTAGTTCAGAAAGACCAAAGGGACATCCGTGAAGTGTTTACATTGTAAAACCTCTATGGAAAGAGAAGGACCATGTCTCAGAAGCACTGGCTTTGTCCCATCTCACTCAGACTCACACCATTCATGCTGCTGGAACTAAAAGTCACCTTACCTTCTCACCTCTGGTCTTCGAATCTTCTTTTTCCTTCTTTCTTGCCGCTGTGATAAACTCATTAAACAAGGCCTCTCGATCTTTCATCTTTTCAATTGCCTTGAATCTCGAGTCTTTAGCATGCTTGGCTGCAAACTCACTAAAAGTAGTTCTGCAACAAAATGGCAAGTGAACTCATTTGGCAGAGCTGTCTTTGCTGGGAAGCAGGTTCA
>NW_009615990.1:7351-25187 GCF_000690535.1 Cariama cristata
GAAATCTTTCTTCTGCTAGAATACATGCTAGAGCACATTTTTTAAAAAAAATAAAAAGGCAATATCCTAAGCTCTCACTATAGAGATGCTTGATCAATGAACTATATAGAAAGGAGTCAGGTTTAGGCACACACATGAAAGGTATTGTTAGAGAATTACAGGGTTTTGTTTGTTTGAATACAGCTACCTGCAGAAAGTGCAGGTGTAGGAAGAGAGACTACAATGCAACCAAGAAGAAGAAATGAAAAAACTCAGTTGTCTACAAAACTCTTCTTTTTTGTGGGTTAGCAGTTCAGTCACCAGTCTGTCCAGGTATTTCACAGCTGTGAAACTGAAAATTTTATGTGCATTCACTTGCAGCCAAACCATGCTAAGAGTTCACCAAGAAAATAATCTTTGGGTATTAGTCACAATAGAACACGGGCTGAATCAATTTTTCCTCCTACAGTGAAGACTGTATAGCCTAATCCTAAAACACACAGAGCTGAAAATATTTCAAACACTATGGGCAGATGCAGCAATACTGGGCTTTCAACCCATTATCCCCATAGCATTTCCCTGACCGTTCTCTCACCTCCAGGGCCAGATTCCAATCTGTGCAGTAGATATAGTACTGCCACTTACCTCGAAAAAAACCACTACTGTGCTTTTTCCAAGCTCTGATGCAAATCTGGCCCCAAGAATACGTGAGACACTTATAATCATACGAATGTTTTCATCACAGCATGGAAATAATTAGACTTGGAAAATCCAGCCTACTGTTGCTGTAGGGTAAATTGAAACAAGAAGAGAATTTGGTAGCTTGTTCAAAAAGATTAGAAAGTGAATGTACAGCTATATTGAAGAACAAGAGCTGTTTAAGTGAAGTGGAACACAAACTCTTGAGCATGTTGGACTGAGATAGATGATAAAAAAACCAGTCTGGCACTCACAGAAGTACAGCAATATCTTTAGACAAACACTGAAACCAGAAGACAAAGGATAAGATTAAACAAGACAGTATTTCAGCTGGATCTCTTTCCCACCCCAACCCATAATCAGGTAAGAGTCAGTCCCAATATGACACATCAGAGATATCTTGGAAGCTGAGGATACTAAAGCTAACATAATAGTTCATTTCAGTCTCTGAATTATATATTAAACTTATTACTGATTAACTTTTCCATGCCTCCATTCTTCCCAGCCTACTACTGTCAAAACTGCTACCCTTATTAAATGAGCAGACAGGTGTTTTACATAAAAGTTATTAATCAGATTTGAAGCAATTTAAAAGTTAACATAACACTGGCTTCCACCAGATTTCCAAAACGAGTCCCTGAAAAAAACTTAAGCTGAAGTGAAACAAACGAGTTGTTATTTCACTGTAAAAGAATTAATGCCAGATAAGCCAAGAGATGCTGAAAGAGAATGCTTTAGAGTTCCTCTGGTGACATAAGCACATATTTCCTGAACTCTATGTGAGAAAGCTGTGAAATAAACAATTCCAGCAGTAAAATGAATGTTAGTACATTCACTGTCATCACCTCACTGTTATCACTGCAAGTAGGTCTGAATGTGAGGGGTATGTGGTAATTTCTGTATTAAAGCAACCAGAACACACTATCATGTTATTATTAACATACTTTGTAACTAGAAAAACATCTCTTCGTTCTTTGTTCAGCCCCCTCCAAACTGAAGAAACCTCCCTAGTACTTCTCAGAGACTACTAATATTCTTAAGAAGAAACAGGGTTATTAAAAGAAAATGTGTGGTGGATCATGAGGCCTTTCTCATGATCTCAATAGCATGCTGGGGATTTCTTCAAAGTTACTTAAAATATGTAAATCATTATAAATCACAAGTTCTATTATTTTATCGGTTCGGTGAACACAAGCAGACAAAAGAACACTGCAACAGTATCTGATGATTCTTCTCCTCTGCCCATTTTGAAAGATGTTCATCTACCTAATACCACCCAACATACTTCGTTCTAATAGAGCTTATGCATACAAACAAGAAAGAAGCTCCTACCTTGGATTAATCTTTGCTTCTTCCATCATTTTCTTGAAATCCTCCTTGGCCTGCATGATTTTGTTTTTCTTCTCCTTGCGCTCCTCTTCTGCTCGAGTTTTCACATACTGATCAAATACCTACAGAAACACCAGTCACCAACATAAAATATACACACCTGAAGCCACAAAAGCTCTAGGCAAGAGCAAGGAAAAATGGCATTTCTTTCCTTTTCTCCTTTTTCCTTTCCTCTCACCACAGAGCCAACATAGATGAGGTAGAAAGAGGAGATAGAGACCTGTGCGGAAGTTTTACACGTTCATGTTAACATTTTTCTAGGTTTTCTATGTTTAAGACAGCAGACCCTGTATTCTTGAAGCTTTCCATTTCCCTACCTCCATTTGAGGAAAAGCTTCTGGAGTGATATCTTGCTTAACAATAAAAACGCACTTTAGTTTTTCCCCTAACCGTTTTTTAATTTTTTTAATAAATAGATTATTCATTATGTCAGTATTTTAAGAGATACTGACAATTCTCACCATTTCATTCAGGTTTTGGGTACTCTCTGTATGCATACAACTTTCACTGTGTTAAAATATTAGATCTTCCCACCACAGGGAAAAATAAAAACTATAAACTCACTTATTTTCTTGCTGGCTTCTTCTGTTTCCAGACAAACTCTAATCATAACAAAAATCCCCTGCAACACTGATTAGTCTGGAAAGTTAGCAGGAACAAAAATATCAGACTGAGAACTTAGACAAAGCCTGTAGTAGCTGTGTCTGGATGTGGAGTGAATTTAGCTTCTCTTTTACCTGTTTTCTTTCTTTCGGGTTGAGAAGTAAGTAACGAGGATCAAAAACTATCTTGTGAAGCTCTTTCTCCCATGTTGAAAAAGCAGAGACCTTTAATTAAAGAAAGTCAGATTTTAACTAATGGTCAAGTTTCCTCAAATATACAGAAGTTGTACAGTTTTGCTTAAAAACTATAGGACATCTGATGAAAATAGGAAAACATCCTGAATTTTTCCTCACTAGTAGATGGCGGAGGTTCCCATAGCAAGTTTCAACACTAACTGGCTCTGAAAACTTCTAAATAATAACACAAGCTTAATTACTACTACTAAGTGCCATTTTTTTAAAAAGTACGTCATAAGAAAGCCTTGAGATTCTATGTTCTCATAACCCATGCTGGCTCTATACCTTTTTTTAAAGGTTATGAGCGTAAACAGTTCTGCTGCCAAAGAGATTAATTTAAACATGTTCGAGCTCATCTTAAATAAGCTTTATTAAAACTATCCCATAAAATCCAGTCATTGAAACTAAGTGAAAGCTGCACAGGCAGCTAGAACTACTTCCATTTTTAAAGTTACTATATAAACTTATATTCTAATAGCCTAATTTATCTATCAAAAGCAATTGGTATCAAGCAGATTTCAAATTTAGATAACTAAAAGCAGAAAGTCTCCCATTTAAGGCTTTTCTCACGTAGGAACATTTCCAAAAACATTAAGGATGCATTCAGTTTGTGTGTCCTATTTATTTTCAATGGCAGCTTTCAACGAGGTAATTACTTTACTTGGAAAAAAAGTTAAAAATCGATCTGTCTTGATGCTGTTTAATTTCAGTTACTTAGAAATCAAAATTTTGCTAGAACTGTAACATTCTTTGAAATATGGAGTCTTGTACCAACTACACCCATTAACCAGAGGAAGGATGAGATTGTTTTCCTTACATAAAGCCCCGCACGTTCTGAATTTACTGAGAATTGAGACCTCTGCCTGAGCCTGCCCCTCCCTCTCTCCCCTTCTCACATACACACACTGATTTCTCTGACCCCTCTTTCTAGAAGCATGTCCTTGAATTGTTTCATCCGAGCCTCCAGAGGGACAATGGCTCTCTCTCGAGCAGCTTTAATTTCAGCTTCCATAGCAGCCTCCTTCTCTGAATCAATATCTTTGTTATCATCTTTCCTGAAAAAAATTAAAACATGCAGTACAACTTGATAAGCAGCAGTAGGTTAGAAATTGAATGACACCAGGATAGAACAGACATAACCAATTGCTTCAGAAGCATAGGCTTACAAATCATGAAAGCCGTTCTTTGAGACTTGGATATGAATGCTTTCATACTGAAAGAGCTCAAGAATCAAGGTATTCTCAGTAACTTCAGTGCCAACAAATGACTCCAAGAAGTTAGCACATTCTGGTTGTATTCAATGGTCTCACCAGATGTGCAATAGATTTTATATTAACTGCACTAATTTTCTTATCTCCTGTTCAAGACCATGAGGCCCTGCGAAAAGACAATGGCTACGGGAGTTAGTTCAAATTGAGAATACCTTACAACCGTTACAACAGAAAATGCTGTAACACAGGTGATACATTCATCCACCAAAGCATTTCTGGAAAAAAATACGCTGTTTGTTGATTTATGTTTACTAAGAGCAAATGTGCTTTTTCCCAAAAAAACTCAAAGCCCTAACTGCTGACAACTTCATGATCATCCATAAGAGTACACAATAACAAATAAAATGGTAAAACTACTTTTAAAACAGTGCATGTAAGTAACTCAGAATGAAGTGACACATATCCCTTCCAATAGGCAAAACAGACCAAAAGACCTCAACAAAACTCCTAAACCTTTATAATAGAGTGAAAACTGAGTAATCACTATGATAATCTAGATGGCTGGATTTTTTTGCAACAGAATCTTGTGCACAGAAATTAACAAGCTAGATAAACAAGCAAACTATTTAAGATAAACTGCGCTCAAAATATTCCTTGGATTCACCAACTTATACCATTTATTTTATTCTGAATTATTTCCAAAGTAGATACTGTTTCCTCTATACATGAATTTCAGCTCTCAGAAATAGCAAAAACTTGAGCTGCTAAAGTAAAATAGCAGAAAGCTGACGACTGTGTTCACCAATTCTATTAGTTACTGTTCTACTCTGCTGAATACTACAGTATACACACTGCTCAGATGAAAAACTTTGGTTATTTTATCTACACAGACCACTTAACTATTGAAAAAGCAAACTTACTTGCGCTTTTTAATTTTAATAGGTTCATCTTCATTTGCTTCCTCTGTAGATTCATGCTCTTCTCTAACTGTAACAGATTTCAATAATACTTTAGATTTTATATTTATGAGAAGTTTGTAGTTTAGAAATGAAGCCTTGAGTAAAAACAGAGGACAATGTGTGCGGCAATAATGTATTCTGACACAGGAAGATACATGCTTTTCAGTCACTTTCAGAATAACACTATCAGAATTTGGTAGCACCACTACTGGACTTGTGGACAACTTTGGATTTAAAACAACAAACACTGACCTCTTATTTCCAGGGAAAAAAAAACTCAGGCTGAACAGTCTAATGAAGCACATTTGGATCTCCTGATTACCTACTTGCACTTTGCTCTCCTACAACTACCAAGCCCACGTGTCATCTCAGGATCATTTACTAGAACTCATGCCAGAAAGAAGCCTCATCTCAGCAGCCTCTTGAATGTTATCTGCTCTTGGTAGCTGTTTCCAAAACCGTATTCCAGTTGATGTTCTCTAAGTTAAATTCTCTTTTGAGAGCGCCCATTTGTACATTATGATTACTCTTTTCTGGCCCTCAAATTTCTTTTTGTTATAAAAGCACACACAGTCCCTTTTTTAGTCAGAAAAATTGTGGGTTTTTTTCAGCCTGTTGGCATTTAGAAAAAAATTAACTTTGTTAATATCTACTTTCTTCAACAGACAGTTTTTTCCCCCCAAAGGCCTCTATAAATCTGCATTCCCACCAGCCACCTTAAATTCCAAGCTATATACATTTTTCAATAGGTCCATATTTTTCTCTCACTTATTTAAATTTTACTAGCTTTGGAAATCAACATAAAATAAGTGATAAATTATATTCAGACTTCTTAAGAAGGCAGTAAGATTGCTCTTACTAAGTTTTTTTCCTTCCTCCATTCCTTTTTTATGAGGAGGTTCTTGAATAATTTTGTCCACATCAGCTCTTCCAATTAGGTCATCTGGTCGGTCCCACATTGAAAGACGAGTGGTAGGGTTATAGAAGAAAACACGCTCATCACCAGTCCACACCACACACCTAGAAATTTAACAGTCAGACAGGAAGTCTTGTATTATTTTTGTCTTCATTCATTCTGTATACCTGTTACCATATTCAAAGACTGAAGCAAGCATAATGGTCACAGACAGATCTAGGTTATGCATACTGCACAACTACCAGACATTCCTACTGTCCAAATGGGATACTGCATTATTGCTTTTCACTGCTAGCAGATTTGGAACGCAATTTTAAAAATGGTTTTATCAGGAGCTGCAGTGTACTCAGTTTTTCTCTAGAAAAATGTTTTAGACAGCTGAATCAGATTTTTTGGATAAAACGTACCTCATGTCTTCAATGTCCCACAAAGTATGCGAAAAAGCAACCTAATGAACTTGCAAGAATTTTATAA
Source organism: Cariama cristata (assembly GCF_000690535.1). Lineage (NCBI taxonomy): Eukaryota > Metazoa > Chordata > Aves > Cariamiformes > Cariamidae > Cariama > Cariama cristata. The sequence goes on from NW_009615990.1 coordinate 13,818, forward strand.
ATGACAGGATGAAAGAACCACAGAGATAATTTGAAGGGAGACAGTTTTAAATATCAAACATCATTTAAAAAGCATCGATGGCTAAACTGCAAAAATTAAAACAATATCCCTTTCCCATCAGTAAGGTTTTTACCTTGGTCATCCAAACACACAAAGATGATTTACATAGAACAGAGGAACAGTAACCTCATCACAACACTATACACATATGCACCTGATGAGTATCTATGCCAAGCAAAAAAAAAAAGATACCACCACCAAACAGGGTTGTGTGTTTTGGCCAGCAGCCACACCTATTCATTCCCCAAGGCACAGGGGCAAAAGAAGTCCAAGATATTTTTTTTCAGCCAGTATTTCATACCAGATCAGGAAGAATCAGCAGCAGATGAAGGGGGCTGGGATATGAAATCTATATTGGTAACATAACTTGTAGGACTGCCGTTAGCATGTGGTAGAAAGGCTATACACACACCACTGAACATCTTAAGTACTGGCACAGTATGAACAGCGCTGGCTGGAGAAATCCAATGTTATTTGATACAGAAGCATACCAAGAACAGGATCTTCACACACTATTACGTGTTCTAACTACCCAGCAACCTTTCTGGTGGCTGCAGGAAGTGATGTTTCAGTCCCAAAGTAGCAGGCCATATGGAAAATCGTTACCTACCATGGGGTTCCTGGAATAGGAGTTGTTGCAACTGGCTTGGCCTTCTGAGCTGCTTTTTCTTCTTCAGTCATTTCTTCCTCTTTTGGCTCCTCAAGGAAAAAAGAAGTTACAGGATTCAGGCAATGACAGCTAGTTTTATTATTATTATAAAGTAACTAACTTATTTTAAACAAGTAAATATATTTTGAAACAACGCTAACAAACAGCTCACAATTACGCTTCATCCATGCTTAAAACAGAAGCAGTGGAAGTTCAACAGTAACTGTTACTCAAAAATCTCAATTCAGAAACCCTCTAAGTGTTTACTTAACTTTTTCCTTCAATGAAACCTTATTTAAATGCCTTCCTAGAACTGCATGGATCCTTGAATCAAGGCCTGAATACAGAGGCAAGGGTGTAGTTTCTCACAACGAAATGTTGATTTATTCTAAAAATTAATTAAGTTGAAAATGAGACACAGAGTAGGAAACAGGCAAAAATCTGCAATAACCTTTGTAGCAGAAATAAGCGAACTAGCAACCACCTCAGAAGTAAACAGGGTAGAGTGGTAATAAAGATCAGTAAATGAACTCTGTGCTTTTGCCTAATAAGCTACACTGAAGTTCACAGAAATCAGTATAAAAACTTTAATTTTTATTCGAACACCTTAGCATCTTCAAGAACTATGCTTTCTCAGCACAACAACATGCCTCATACATGAAAAGTTAACTCATACACTGTATTTTTCTTTTAAATGTCCCTGTTTTCTTATGTTTAAAAAAAAAAAAAAGGAGGGGGTGAAAAAAGCTATGAGTTCAAAAAGGAAGGCTTTCAAAATCATCCCAGGAATTTAAGAACTCAAATTACTAACAATGTCTCCTGTCAATATGTCTGGTCTACAGATGCATCCACATCTGTAGGATGTAGGATTCAAAATGGTGATACTGACTATTTGGTTGCAAGGTCTTTTACCTCTTTTATAAGTTCTTTTATAGGTTCTTCTTTTGGCTCTTCTTCTTCTGTCTCCATTGGTAAAGGTTCCTCCGTAGGTTCTTTAATTGGATCTTTAATCTTCTCTTCCATTTTTTCTAAATAAAGATAGAATTTTCCTTAGTATTATTAAGAAACCATTAAAAATAAACTTGTTGTGGTTCTATATCAGTATGATTTTCCAAGCACAACAGCAAAACAAAACTTATATTTAATGTATTTTCACCACTCTCTGTCCTTCTTGGGCTTTACAGTATCTACTTATAAAGATGTGATTATCTCCTGTACCAAGATCTATTTGGCACAGGAAAATGAAATACTGTAAGGCAGCCTGTTATATTAAAAAGCTAAAGTGTACCAACGTAAATAACTGAAACACCACCAAAAATATCAACCAACAGTTGCAACCAACAGTGCAACACTAAAGACCACTTTCAGATTTGAAATGCCATTGACAAAAAAAAAGAAAAATCAGAGAAAATTCATGGAGGATCATCTGAGGATTGCTCTGCACCCATTTAAAAAAATTATAAAAGTGTATAAACTTTACTGAGAAATTGGTATTTGCTATTTTAGATGTTTTCACGTCAGCAAAAAGAAGACCTATTATTTAAACCTGAATTATTAGAAAGACAAGTATTACTTAAACTAGCTAACTGTGTAAGTGTTCTGTATTTGTCTAAGTAAAGATTTCTTGTAACTGAAAAATTCAGCAGACAATAAAAAGAACTATTTGAGTCCGACTGGATTGGTTTTCCCAAAAGATTTTATAAACTGAGTAAGAGCCACAGGATTTTTGCCCCTTCTTCCTTATTTATGATACAAGAAAAATTTCCCTCCAACCTAACAGCACCCATAGATATAACCTGGATTCAAATAAACACAAGTGACAGAATATGACCAGAATATAACTTAGGGATGCAGACATGGGGACGTAATTTATTTTTCGTTATTTTCCAAACCTGTTCGGCTAGTTAGTTTTTGAAGATCTGAAATTTAGCATTTCAGTGATCTTCATTCTTTCCTGGTTTACAATCTTTAGAATAACTGAATTTTCCCCTCACTTTCTATCTTTCTGCAATTGGGATCTTCTCAAGTACTTTCTACTGGACTGTAAACACGCATTTACCCAAGTGTCACAGGATTTGGAAGCAACTCAAGAACCAAATACTTTTACAATACAGTGGGAAACAAAGAAACTGCAACTTTCAGACTCAAGACCAACTCAAATGGCTACTTATAATCAGGATTTCGAAGTATTCTTAAGCAAGGTAAGGGATTAGAAATATTCTCGTTCACATTTTCAAACACAACCATTAATGGTCTAAGCAACCTTGCCGAGTGTACAGTTATATTAAAGAAAAAAAAAAGGTACCTTTTTCTTTCAGTTCTTGGGGTTTTTCCCATGTTGATTCCAAAGTCCTATTGTTATAATAGTAAGTCTTTCCATCTGCTGTTTTGTACTCTGTCCACTCAGAGACTGATGTTGCTCCAGCCAATGTAGCAGGTGAAGCGGCAATAGCAACCTGAGGATGGATCATAGGTACAATAGGAGGGGCCATGCCTGGCAAGACACCTGTATAAAGAAGGCAAAAACAAAAAAAAGAAAAGTAAGTGACAATGAAGTACCTAAGAACCAAAACCTAGCACTTTACTGACTTAATTTACAAATAATCAACTTATATAAGTAAATATAAAGATTGTTTTCAAAATTAAGTTGGAAAGCAATGCAGTTACTAAATTTCCTTCCTATGTTTTACAATCAGTAATGCCCATATTACCAGGCAAGTTAGATAGCTTTTTATTTTAATTAATGTATAATTCTGCACAGCACAAAGCTTGTTAGTTTTCAGACGTTTGCTTTAATACTTCAAAATTAAGTGCTCTATTTAAAAAGTCTTTATTAGATTGCTATAATACATAATTATTTTTTTAAAAAAATATAATTCACTGTTTAATTATGCTGTCATTTTAAGATATTCCTATTGCTCTTGAAAAAAAGATGGTGGTTTGAATTTGAGCCATATAATATGGAGCAGAACTCTGATAAATATTAAATCTTGACTTAAAAAAAGTTAACATCAATTCAGAGTCTTGGATAAAAACTGAAGAGAATGAAATAATTTCAGATTGTGTGATGGTTTTGTTTAGTACTGCAGACCGATTGGAAAAAACATTTTATTCACATCCTAAAGCAAAATGGCAAACAAATATCGAAAGATAAGAAAGCCAGAATGTTACATTATCCTATTATTTCTCTACTCATCCCAACAAAATGGGTATACTGAACATATTTTGAATGAGAAGTTCTAGAAAAATAGATTGGCTAGGACTAGAACTACAAGATCATAATTTTGAGCCTTTAATATTTATATGAAAAAGTCTACCTTTTAAATAATGGAAAAGCACACATTATACATTGCCATGAAGTATTCTCAGTAAGTGATTTTTCTTAAATCCACAATTTGAAAAATGAGAATTTATACTAAGACGCACATACACGCACACCAACATGCGAGCACAGTCATGTCACTATACATGTGGAAGTAGGAAAAACAAAAATCCACACACAAGAAACTAATAACTAAGAAGTATGGGCATGAAGAGATTCACAGTTATTACAGAACTCAATGATTACAGAAAATTGTACTGGATTTTTTGTATAAAATAAGCTAACACTAACAGTTATTTGGGAAAGTTATTTCCTGGCCAAATATGATATTTGCATTTATACTGGTTTTGAAAATAAAGTATATATATTCATTCAATTGGGGAAGCAAATAAATAAATGATAAACAACAACATTCACTACCATGCCAACTTACAGACAAAACGAACTAAGATGGTTTTGAAAATTACCGGTCTTGGTGGTAGCGACTGTCTTTACATACGGGCAGCTGACTATTTGCATCATTGCTACACCTGTAAAATGGATAAGCAAGCATGTTGGAAAGCTGCCATTGTACGTCAGCTACCACTGGGAGTCTGGATGCTACAGATTTCTGCTATAATTTGGAATGCCATTTTGAGCTGGCAAAGAGAAAGCCTCCCAGCAAGAAAATGTGAATTATTTTTGCTCCAACATTTTATTCCAGATCAAATAGAAAACTAATTTTAAGCCGCAGCAACAGTTTCTGCCTACATTAAACCAGCTGTTTAGCAAATTACTGGGATGTCATTAAAAAGAAAAAAGGTATTTCAGTGAACACTCAGGGGTTTAAGTTCATCCAAGGGGGAACTCAGCTCTCCTTGTAGGGCTGTACCATGGGAAGTTACTCTACTAATGGTGCTGCTTTCCACTGATAGCCTTTGCTCAGACAGATCAGGGGAGCAGCAACAAAGTGAAACTAGCGGTCTTTGCTATTTTCACTCTGCTGCTGCATTTAGAAAGCAGTGGTAAGAGTAGAAGGACTAGCAAGGCGTGGCAGGGTGAAAGCCAAGTTCAACCCAGAGGGAAAGCTGAGGTTATGAGGCTCATTACGGAAAGACTGGAGGTGAAAGAAGGGGAGAGAAAAGAAAGAGAAGCAATGAAGCTACAAACAGAGGTACACAAAGCTGCACTAGGTCAGTGGCAGCGAATATTTTCTTTATTTTCCATTATCAAGAATGTCATAAGCTGAAAAATGCTCTAAGCAGCATAACTAGCCCTCAAAAAGGTAGCATCATGCACTGTTCTGCTCTCCAGCTCATTAAGAAATGACATAGAAAGGCCACAAAGAGGAAAGCATCTCATCCTCTTCAATTACATGAAAAATTCAGTAGGAAGCTAGACAAGGGTAAGGGGAATGTATTTCCAAAAACCTTCATTTTAGGGTGCAGAAGGAAACTGTAGAAGTTCTCTCTACATTGGTCCAGTCTGGACACTCAGAAACTTCCCCTTAAATGGTTTCAATTCATCATCTGAGGTTGGAAATCCTCCAGCACAAAGTGAAATTAAACCCCTGTGTTTACAAGCAAAGTACTTTGTATTTTTTGTTAGAGATCTAGTACAGAAAGCATACAAAAATACTGCCAATTTATTTAAAAATATTTGTGAGAAGACAGAATTGTAATGTTCTTTAATAATAATTTCAATTAAAGAATTCAAAACTAGTTTTATAAAAAAAAGTATGAATTGAGACACAAAAACATTGACTCAAACAGCACTGAATGAAGTGTTTGTCTAAATTTGCACAGGGGGGAGGTTCATGCTATGAACTTGAAAATGAATCTGAAAATTCGTTTTGTTAAGGAAGTTACAGCATGTCTTAAAACTGGTTCAACATAAACAACGCCATCTGCGGGATCACTGAAATTAGAGATACTGCAGTGCAGGTAAGACTAGTAAACACCCAAGCTGTTTCCTCTGCCAAGTTCAAACATAACTAACTTTTAACGTATGAATTAAGAGAAAGCAGACTTACTTTTTAAGATCTGAGATTATAAGATATCACTAATCAACTCCTCCATTGTTCCGTCTTACTATAGTATAATACAGAAATTAACTTTGAAATCACTTGACAATGGTATTGTTCAGCTCCGTAACTTGAAAGCAATCTGGTTGATATTATATCTAGTGCCGAAAGCCCCAAACATCTACACAGTAAAACTCTGTATGCCTTTTTAACTTCACTTTATACTGTCATGGAGTAATTTTGACTTCTCTTTTGCTTCTTATTACTGTAAAATATTTTAAAGGTTTCCTTTTCTTTCACAGTGTTTATAAACCACTACAACCAACTCAAGCCAGAATTAACTGAAAGTAGACTGATTTTATTCTGTAATCAGGTAAAATGACAAATTAGACTCATTAGTGGAAGGACACATTTTACTGGTAGGTATCCTTCCTATGTATTACGGATTCACCCAAAAGGCTCATCTCTCTGGGAGAACAGAAGAGGCTAGATCTAAAGACTTGCTGCCAGTAAAGTTCTGAAAAAAATAATTTTCAAAAACGAGTTTAAGAAGATCTTGTTCTGTCTTTCCTTCTGTATTGCACTACTCACAAAACTTTTTGACTGAGAGCTTAGAAAAAAAAACCAACCCAAGCACACACTCCAGTGTATCCATTTTCACTGGCACTCTTCTCTACTGCTTTGACCATCCACATTTTACCTGAGAGTTCACACTCAAGTAGATAATTATATCCTTCAAAGGTACATAAGGACCCTCCACTCTATGCTGATCCCTTGCTGGCAATGTCAGAAATTGCAGTTAAGAATGTTCAGCTGACCACCTTTAAGGCTTAACCCTTTTTATTGTTCTTCCAAACCTCACAAATATACAGACATCAGAATTCTCCCTCCATCCTTTATCCATTTTTTGTTCAGCCTTGAATATCAAGTTCAGAACAGGTTTTTTTTTTTTCCGCTGTCTTAAAACAATGACTACTACACTGCGATTTCCTTTTCAAGCAAATTACAGATTAAAGTAGCTTAGCTCAGTTATTTTAGAAGACTATCTTAAAAGTAGAGGCAACTAAAAGCTGCTCCTCTCTTCTAGTTAACAGAACTAATGCCCATTTTAACTACTTTGATGCTAATATCCTTTATCAAAGAAGTGTTCTAAAGGATTACTTTTCACCTGACCAATTTGATGGAAGGTAAAGGCCTCCCTTCATATGCACTGGATCGATGTGTTAAAAGGACAGCAGGAAAGAAGTCACCTCACTCAGCTTGTACAGAGTCAAAAATATGAGGATGCTGCTCAGAGCTGCCTCTTTGTAATTCTTAATCAGAAAGTAACTTGTATCCAATAAAACTGCAATCTCAAACCTTCCTTTGCAACAGAAAATCATCAGCTCTTGGTACACATGCACACTGAAAAAACATTGATGACTGTTGTACTAGAACAGGAACTCAACCATATCCATGCAAATTGAAACATGGCATTTAAGCAGTCAGTGGCTTTAGCAGCCTCTTGGAAGGACCTCTGCAGCAATTACAAACTGCAGTCAAATCCAAAATTTTGCCAGCCTAAAAGTCTTTAAGTATCTAAATACTTTATAAAAACTTACGAAAATATGATTTACCCAGGAACCAGTGGGCTGCCATCTAAACTTTCTTCTCAATGATCCTTACATCTAAAGCCTATGACTAATAGCCTAGCATTTTGAATACCTTCATTATGGTCCTCAGTTTAAATCTCAATATTTTGCACACGCATTCAGCATCATACTTGATAGCTGCAAATCAAGAGAAGTGGAAACACCTAACATCATTCACGTATAATGTGTTTGAATGGCAATTTTTTCTGCTTATATATATTACTTTCTTTTAGTTTCTTTCAGCTATAATCCACGTCCTAATGAATATTTACTCAAAAGACTTAAGGTCTAAACCAAGCAAGTAGAAAAAAATTATAGCAATATTGCAATTAGTAAAATATAGTGCTACAATATTCTCAGAGCCACATACGGATTCTGTCTGGAAGCTTTTTTTTTTTTTAAATAGGATGACAAGATAGACCTGTGCCATAGATTAAGAAGAGTTTAGTACAATTCTTGTATTTTCCTATCATCTAAAAGGAAAAGGTTTACATGTTTAAACGCAGCTGTTTTCTGATATGTATATCAAAGAACTAGAAGTCAAAAAATGTCACGTTCTTTGTTAATTAAAAAGTCTGTCTGCTAACCCTGAATTCTTTGAAAAATACTCTGAGTGGAGAGGATTCAGGCAAGTTTCGTACACAGTGGACGCATGAGTGCAAACAAATTGACAACATGGACATGTAGCAGACAAGACAATTACAGTTTGCCAATTTACCTGGAAGTGGAATAGGCATGCCAGGAAGGGGGACACGAAATGGAGGTACCATTACTGGTGGAAAAGCAGGAATTGCTGCAGTTGGTTGAGGTACTGCATGAGGAACTGCAGGAGGCAATGTCTGTGGGACTGGCTGGGGTACAGTCTGCACAGGTGTAGCAGAAGGAGCAGAGGTTGAAACACTGACTGATGGTGTGGCAACTGAAACACCCGAACTCGGGGTCTGGTCTTGTGTGGTAGGTGCTGATAAAAAAAAAAAAAGCAAAGAACACCTTGTATCTTAGACACTACAATATATTTGCTGCAAACATACTGGTGCTCTGTTTCCCAACAGATGTTATATAAGCAGATATGCTTAGTTATAATCATCAGGAAGACACTCCTGGACAAAAAAAAAGAATTGCCTGCTCTGTAATATTAAATATTCACAAACAAAGTCAATTTCAAATTTTACTTTGTCCCACTCTTTACACCTAATAAGTCTCTACAGCAGTAGCAAGGGTGTATCAAAGGACAAATACAGCCTGAAATTAAATTCTACTCTGTATCCCTGTTCAGAAAAATACAAAGGGAATGTTACAGAGAGTTTCAAATAGAAAAAGGTTGTTCTTATGTTAAATGAACACAGGTTCTGCTTTTTAACAATAATGGCAGCAGCTTGTGCATGACAACAGTCTGTCTAAAACTATCCTTATTAAGCTGTGATCCAAGAATGGCAAAATGTCAATAAAAAAAGTGTAAATAAGCAAGGAAAAGGAAAGTACTTTTGTTCAGAAGCTGCAAGAACTTCCTTGGTCTTCAGTGCCTCCCAGTGGGAAAATACACTACTAGCATTCAATTCCATAATCCTTGCAGCATGACTGAAATCAGCACTTAACCAAGAATAGTGCTACGTGTCAAAGCACTGGCAAACAGGAACCAGAGACATGACTGATTAAACTTATTGACCAGCCTTGCAAATTTACACTGTAAGATTTGGTGGAGGGGAGGAGGAACTGTTGTAAAAATGAGCTCATTAAAAAAAAAAAACAAAACACACCACACCAACTTATGACCATATTCTATATGGGCATACTGTGCATTTTCTTCAGTACTTAATGACTACCAAAAGCATTCCCAGTAACATACCAGTATTAGCATATTAAAATAAAGATTTTTGATCTGTTGTTAAATGCTTCAGAAAGGGTGAAAGTTCTTAGCACTCCCTAAAATTTAGGGAAACAGAGCAGACAGTCAGTATGTGATTTGTTTTAAGACCTCAGTCAAATCAGTACCAGACAAGAATGAAGATCAGCCAGAAGTCCCAGGTTTTTTTTACAGGCCAAGTCTGAGAGTTACAAAATTATTTTAAATGATAAAATTTTAACGCCTAGGCACAGACACCAACAGTAACAGTTCTTGAAAGCAAAGACAGTTTAGCAGGTAGAACAGGTAGAAGTGGCACAGATTCTCAGCATTCGATATTAGGAAACTTTGCTTCAGAGAAGGTCCATAAAGTGCTATTCCAAAAGTAGGATCAGTTCTCAAAAGCCTAGCATTAGACCAGACTAACATTCACCTCCTACCTGATTCTTGTTACTCAGTAAAATAGTTAAAGTAGACCATATTTCAACAAAGCAGCTGAACACAGTACTAAGTTACCTTTCAAATTTCAGTGTGAACTGAAAGCATAATTTGAGGGTTACCTAAATTTGACTTCCTTTCATACACAGATCTCTGAAGTTTGGGTTAAATGGTGAGTTAAGCTTGACTTGTCTCACCTGTTACAGGAAAAAGATGAAGTAATTCCAGAGGATGCAACTATACACTACAGCTGGAGTTAGAACAGTTCAGCAACTGCTCGTCTTCTGCATACTCTTTGGCCTGACTCAGTGCACACATTTTCGCCAGCACAGCTACAATGATCAAGACTATCAAACAATAGGATTCCTGATCAGCATAAATAATGTGCTTTCAGTAGCCCTGCACGTAGACAGTAACACTAACCAAACTGTCCCTTAACATGCGTACCTTGCTTTGTTCATGCTATGTGATCTTACTCATTTGCTGTTGACACACTCACGTGCAAAGAGATCTACTGTACGTAATACACATCTCTATATAGATGCTCTGCACTAGAGGCATTTTGTTAGCATATATATGCCAAAGTATAGTATAAGTCACACTATTTATAATATATGCAGATACTATGTATAAACATGCATTATGTGCACGCTGCATAAATTCAGCCCCCTTTCCTGAGGTTCCCTCAGTTGGAAAGTCCTTAAAAGCAAAGGCTCAGCCCACGTAAACAGCAGTAATCTTCAGACTATTATTCAAAGGTCATGAGCGAACAATAATGGCTCTAAGGACTTTCTTCTTCCTCTTTTGTGCAACTCTAGCAAACAGGAACTTACAAGGCTTAGTCAGAAGAATAACGCTTATAAAAGTAATACACCAGAAGCAGCTCTATTCTGCAATCAACCCATTCTCCGCAGCCCAGGAGCAGCACTCAAAGATCCAGCCTCTTAAAGCAACAGATGCCATTTTGGAAACAAAGAGGAAATTGCTACAACTATAATTCCTACCTCAGATTAGCTTTCTTATGAAATACTTTTAAAAACATTTCAGCTTTATCTATAATCAAAAGGAAATGGATGCATAACAGCTTTGAGATGATGTGATAATAGGAGAAGAAAAATACACAAAGACCTAGAGAACTCTTTCAGATGGGGGGGCGGGTGGGGGGGGCAAAAAAAAAAAGAGGGTCCAATGCAAGGTTCCTCTGATTTAAATACTGTACTTAAAAGTCATACTTCACTTTATGTTCAAGCAACTTTTTCTGGGATACCATGTTTTTGCTGCCGTAATTCCCCACCACAGCATCCCCACCATCTGCTCCCCATGATCGCAAAGCTTGAGAAACCCTCAGTTACTCACTGGAAATCGTCTGTGAAACTGAAGTGGCTGTGGGTGGGGTAGAGGGTGTGGGGGGATGAGGAATCCAGG
>NW_009615990.1:25233-30064 GCF_000690535.1 Cariama cristata
GGACTACTGGTGGTCGGCGTGGAGGCACCTACTGCTTGTGCCTGGGCCTGAGCTTGCGCCTGGGCCTGGGCTTGTGCAGCCAGCATTGGTGTCAACTCCGACTGCTGAATAACTTTGACCCCATCTGGCTTAGTCCAGGCTGACTCACGTGTACGTGCATTATAGAAATAGACCTACAATTTAAGAATGTCACCATCAAACAACTGCTTATCTGGAGAAGGAGTACTTATAAACGGTCCAGTTCCTCCTGTTTCAAAAATAATTAATAAAAGCATAGACAAGAGCGTAGGATTGGCCAAAGTGCCAGACTGCGTATGACAACATGCTCACAACAGCAGTAAACACCTATTACTTTGTTGTTTCTGGTACCCATCTTACCTTGCCATCTGGAGTTTTGTTTTCTACCCATATCTCTTCGGCTGGGGGCATTGCTGGTGTTCCAGGGGCAGTGACAGGCGAAAAAAGAACATCATACCAGGAGGTGGTGGCATGCTACCCATGGGAGGAGGCATAAATGGGGGTCTCTAAAGACATATAACAACAACAATGATTATGATAATAACAATAATAATACAAATTTCAAGGCGGCTTTTCCTTTATTAGAGCACCAGACAGTATAACTACGGTAAGGTTAACTCTACCAGTCCTGAGAGCTTCTTTAACAATCTAATGCTACCAGCTCAGAGAATGCACTTCCTGACAAGCCACCACCTATGGCAGAACAGCTGCAGTAAGCATTTCATTTCTGAGATGCTAACATAAATGTAAAGCATCAGAAAAAAAAAAACCGCATCATGAAAAGAAGTGGAGTGAAAGAAAACTCCTCTCCTGAAAAGGAGAAAATACACCAAAGCAAGAAAAAGAAAGAATGGAAGAACCATTCCTGAATAAATGCCACTCGGACATCCCCAGCTGTGAAACAAATATACCACTAAACTGCTACACAATGAACTGTGTAAGTCCCACTGAAGAAATATTAAAAAAAACTTTAAAAAAAAAATCAAATTACAAGTAAGCGTCCAATTTATAAGCAGAGCAGTGGATTTCATTACAGTCCATTATACTTCTCGATTTCCCATTCACTAAAATTCTAACTAGTGCCAACTTAAAAAAAAAGAAAAATATCAAATTACATTTTCATTACTGCATCATCATAAGAAATCCAGAATTGCCCTGCACACTGCTATAACCTGAAAGCTTGAATGCCTGCTTTCTAATTCAAAGTACATTAAGTTCTTTTATTCCACTTGTTTATTTGGACTGTTCTGAAATTTCCTGTGCATAACAAGTATAGTGAATACTTCCCTATAAAAAAGACAGTCAACAAAATCCACCAAGTTCTTCAAGTTATTCTGCATACAACTACAACTGACCAAATTATTTCCACCACTCCAGTTATAATTGAACTTGTGATTCAAAAGATTTTCTCTTCACAAAGGCAATACCAGGACAGCTTACTGGTAAAAACCTTTGAGCTCTTCACTCATCACTGCCAGGCCCGAGAGTGAAACGCACACATGCAGCAAGACTAGGGCTCTGCTGAAGCTAGGATGTGTGCCGGAAACCCAGTGTCACAGGAACTGGGTGGCTTGGTGTGACATGCCGCAAACATGGACCCTGACCTGCACCCGTGCACTGGGAATTGGAGTGCGACCCTTGGCAGTTTTCAGTGCGTGCCATGTCCTTGGTTTCTGTCTGCATTTGGCTTCCTTTAGAAGTTTCCCTGAGATCAAAATTTCTGCTGTGATATTTCAAACTGCTTTTTAAATTCATGCGCCAACTCTGATTTCTGTTAAATAATATTATAACAGCAGTCAAGAGTACATGGACAAAATTCAAAACAAACAAAAAAGCCATTAAGGTAACTATAGCCTTTCTTTCCTTCCTTATTTCTCCTCCACAGCTCCTCCATCTGGCCACAAGATGATCTTCCTCTTTACTGCTCTACAATCTGTAAAAAGAATCCAGTAGAGTTCACTTTTTTGCCTGCTGTTGCTGCTTACCCCCAAAAAACGGGGCTAGACCATTCCAGGGCAGTCCTGAGCGCGAGGAGGGGATGCCAGGTGTACAGCCAGGCATCCAGAACACCCTGCAGCTCCACTCTAAGCACACCCTCTCCTCCATTTCTACCACAGGACCCTTCAATGTTGTGCCTCCCTGCACACCAGAAGTGGGGCAAGAAGCTAAAACCCAAACATTCAGTGCAAGTAAAGCACAGTGTTGACATGGCACGAAAAATTTAGACATGTTTGATGCATGTATTCCATGTATGGTATTAAGTTGTAGAAGACACGCTCACTGAATGGCATGATAAAACAGCTGAGAGTTGAAGCACATTCAGAATACAAATCAAACACATAAATCAAGGAGACATCAGCAGCTAGGCTTGGGGCTTCAAATTAAGTCTGGCTGATTCTTGAAACTGCAAGAAGGAAGCAAGGTCCTCTTCTCCCCTCGCAGTCCGAGTTCCACTGCGCACTCCAACACTCCTCATAGCTTTCAAGGTAGCGCATGGGCACAGGAACATTGAAACCAAGAGGGAAAATGGGATCATAAAGGTTCCACTGGGCACTCCAACACTCCTCATTCATTCATAGCTTTCAAGGTAGCGCATGGGCACAGGAACATTGAAACCAAGAGGGAAAATGGGATCATAAAGCACCAGAAGAAAGGCGCAGTAGGTGGAAACAGTCTTAAACTTAAGCTGAGCGTCAAAACATACCACAGAACAAAGTCCCTAGTACTGAATGAAAGGAAAAGATGACTTTCAACAAGGTGAGTGGGACTGTCTACATCCCTCGAACATACTGTTTCAGTCTTCAGTTCCACAGGACTTTTGTTCAGCTGAGAACATTTCAATGAAATGAATAGCTACTTCACACCTCCCTGAGCAGTCCAAGTTCTAGCTACACACTTTATGTTTGAGAAGGCAGAGAAAACTGCTACACAAAACATGCACTGTTTTCTCACACTATGCCCCACAGGTCCTAGGAATGCTTTAAGTTTTAAAAAAACCCAAAACACAACAATATACATAAGGTAAAGAGCATTCTCTCTCTGCCAAGAGTCAACTTATGTCAGCAGAAGAGCTACCTGCAGTTGTTCAAACACCAAGCCTACTCTTAGGTTTTTCCCAAATGTTAATTTTTTCTTTGTCAGGGTGCTGTTAGTAATGAAGCAGAAATTGTCAATTCACCGTCCTGAATATAGTGCTGAAAACAAAACCCACCTCGTTACTGATTATATACCTACTTCTCAGAATTGCTACCTGACTACCTAAGCAATCCCTTGGTGATGAATAATAACAAACTACTACAGTGATGGCAGGTGTGGCTCATGCTGGAACCCACATGGAATTCAGCTGCACCTTCTCTCTCTGTCTGTGTGCATGTCTATCATTACCTCACCAAACATATACACGCAGAATTAAGATAACCCTAGAAGGCTGATGAGTACTTCACATGCCTGCTTTGAGGCATTCAAAAATCTGAGCACAGCCGAATCCTGCATTCTGCATGGCCACAGGGCACCAACACGAAGTCACCTTTTAGTAAAGACTGTTGGTGAGCGTGTCCTAACTGCGTAATTGATTCACTTAAAATTACCTCAAGGAGCTAAATAGAAGTTGCATTTATATACCACAGGTATGCATTAGTTTTATAATATCAAGCAGGACCCTTATGTTTTCATCATGCCCTGCTATTTTTTTTTCATCTATTTTAATGTCTCTCCTCTTACTATTTCCACATGTGAAAACAAACAAGAAAAATCCCTACATCCCAACTCAACAAACCAAGAGAATCCCCCGTTCTTTACCTGCAAATGTGGAGGTCCCATTGGTGGAGGAATCCCTCCTGGAGGTGGCATCGGAGGCATGTTTGGATCAAATGGAGGACGTCCAAAAGGGGGGCGAGGTGGTGGAGGAGGACCTCGCATCATACCAAAAGGTGGAGGTGGTCGCATGAGAGGCGGTGGGCCTCTCATGACTGCATTTGGTGGGGGAGCTGGGCCACGAAATCTCAGTGCTTGCTGTTGAGCCATTCTGTGGATAAGGTCAAAGGGAAACAAAGTTTCTTTTTGTTTGCTGCTTAGCTATAGGAAAATCATTTCTTACAATAAACAGGGAAAAACCCTAATAAAAATCAGAAGGGTGTGGAAAAAAACTTTGTTTATTCAAACTTGGCGTAAGTGTGCAACTACTCCAATAGTTTCTTCTCCTTCACAATTCAAGTTTATTAGTCCTCAATTGTTAATTTTTACTCATGGAAATGTAACCTAGAGCTGGAATCAGGGCAGGCAGGCATTGTGGAAGCACATCCAGATCTGCCAAAGCTCCTTCAACATGGCCTGCGACACCGGTTCCTGTCTGCAACTACATCCCAGACTTCTCAAGCAATGGCTGTCAATTGTGCCAAGGGTTTTAATCACTCTGTAGCACAAGTGTCTGTCAGGACTATCTACATCTTTCACATTTGTGACCTGCAGTATGATTTGAACTCTGGCCATTACACTAAACCCACTGTGCCACCCAACCCTCTACACAAGGAGCTTTATAAATGTATATATAGAAAAAAACGTTCACCTTTGGAACCAACAAACGCTCTTCTGCTGCTCTCAGGAAAACAATTTTGCCCACCATTTAGTGCCAGTGCAATACCAATGTTGGCATGATGACTCAAAATTGAAAAAAACAAAGGTTATGAGAAGGTGAACGGCAACACACACGCAGCTCCGCACCCAGGCCGCAGGGGCAGCCCCTGCTCCGGCTGACCTGCACTGCAAGCGGCACAGAGAGCGCCAGGGGCAGACGCTGCCCGGCGGGAGACGGCAA
>NW_009615991.1:0-1759 GCF_000690535.1 Cariama cristata
AAACAAAGGGTTTCTTGAATCTGTAGGAGTATTGCGGTAGCAGAGGTTACATGAATACTTTCACAAATGCTGCTTTAAGACTAAACAGTAAGAGATGCTTGTTGCATCCCATGTAGGATTTGTGTGCCTATGCTACTCCTTGTCCGTCTTTCCTTACCTGCTTGATTTAACTCCCAGATCCCTAAAAGCACCTGCACTTTTCAGTAAATTAAAGCATTTCTAAATTGGTTAAGCAGCAGGGTGTAGGTGAGGCATGGTTGCAGCTGCCAAATAAGATATTTTAGTCCTGAATGGCATGGAGACCTCAAATGTTGTTGTCACCTCCAGAATAACATGAAAGGTCCCAGTCTGAGCACAACAGAAAACATGGATGTATTCTTGCTGTAAAATAATTGGGGATTTGCTCTACAAATTTGGCTTATCAGAACTATATGCTACTGATAATCTTAATGGTGTTGTGACTATTTTTAATTTTAGGCAGACTTGGAAATAACAGAAATAGACAAGTTAACAGCAGAAGTTATCCGTACTCCTTTAAAAATCATCAATAAAGGTCAGTTTGTTTTAAGCATTGTGATGAGTTCAGTGACATGAAAGCATGTCATGGTTTACATGCTGTGAATAATAATTCATTTCTTACTTACATCCCTCCATATATTTAAAAACAGGAAAATACTACTACTTTTGTGTCTACTATCTGCAGTAGCTCTACTTAATTTTATTAAAACATTCAAAATAGTGCTCGGTCAACCATTTGGATTACATTGGAATTTGATTTCAGAAGCAAATTGTTGCCAAAAATGCTTGTAGTTGTTTACTCTTTACCTCTACTGCAAATTAATAATTTAAAGTTTTTTATTTTCATCTTCAATAACACTTTCTCTTTCTAGTGGAAAAATCTAAACAGGATATTGAGGCTATTGAAGAAGAAGCAGAGCCTCCTCTGCTTCCTCTAGCAAAGAAGGCAAAACGTGATAGCCAATGTCTTCCAGAGCTAGAAGCTGAAAACATTAATCCAAGAACTGGAAAGGTAAATAGGTATTCCTTGCGATGACTTTATTCCCAAGTTATAAATTACTTGCTGAGATGATGCCTATGATAATATAGCTGTCCAGGATACTTTCAGGGGTATTTCAAAATGGCTATTGCTTCCTTGAAAATTCTAGCAGTAGGGGAAGGTCACAGAAGCTTGTATGGTGTTTGTTTCTGGGCTCTTGTGCCATAAAAAGGAGCCTCTTGAGCCAAACGTTTTGTATGGAAGCATCTGTTCATTGTGGACTCCGCTGTATCACGAGAGTGAAGTAACTGATTTGGTGAGTAATGTGTGTTTCAGGTGAAGGCATCCACTAAAAAAGTGCCAATATCCAGAAGCAGAAGAACTTCTTCAGCAAGAGTGAAGCGCATGAGCAAAAGGTAATAGGGGATATCTTTTTCACTGGATTTCAGAAATAGAGAATAACTGTATAGTGCTAATGTAATTCTTAAATGGAATGGAGTATGGTTCAGTAGGCTGGTTAACGTAGCTGTGCTATGCCATAGGAAAAAATTGATGATCTGACAGTGAATAAAAGATGGGCAACTTCTTCTCCTGTGATAACCAGCTTATCCCTAGCTTTTGGCTTTACCTTTGATTAGTAAGAACCTCTGGTTTTCTGTGGTGAAAACCTCATTCAAGTCTTTGATAAGACAGTGCTTGTCACTTGTTGAAAGTATTCTTATGAGCACATGTTTGTTTATTTCCCTTTAACAGATCAAGCAA
>NW_009615992.1:0-9112 GCF_000690535.1 Cariama cristata
TCCAACCATAACGATTCTATGATTCAGAAGTTCTGATTGATTTGATGGGGTTTCTCTACCACATGCCCTAATAAAGTCTGGCAATAGGTAACTTAACATAACCACGTAGATTTCAAAGTGAAGCACAGCATTATATTTTGTAAAGAAAATTTTTTAACAATTTTGACTGCCAAATTTTGTCACTAGGAGCTTGCTTTTAAGCCGTCAAACCAAACATATGTGTACAATAATGACAAATTAAATCTGCAACTGAAGGTGGAAGCGTTTTTCCTTTTGAAGTTGAATTTATTGCTTTGGGAAGGCATCGGACTGATGGATCTTGAAGTGCACTATTTATTCATAGAACAAGCGACAAGCTTCCCTTCATTGTCGCTTTCTTCATATTCTCAGAAAGAGCAGTCCTGCAAATCTACTTACAGCAATGATAAATATTTAAGACACAAGGTCAGAAATATATTGTAATTTGTCTGGTGACAATGTTCTATTCCAGTAACTTTATATCTTTCATATCAGATGATTAATGACCTTGGGGCTTTAGGTATGTGCTGTAGAGTGACAATCCTACAATGTAAATGTATTCAGAGGCTCAGAAAATGAAGTCTATGCTCCAGCCAATGGCAAGTAAGCTCATTTCTAAGTCCATATGCTGTGGGGAAATAATCATACTGCACCAATGACACTTCAGAAATGTCAGTTATTTATTTTTCTAACCAAAAGTTGCTAAAAGGAGCTGTTTAGTGAATACAGTGGTAAGCAAGTAGCTTTTAGCCCTGCTTCAAACACAGGGTACTTTAATCAAACCCCCAGTTTTTCTAACAGGTCCTCTGTCTGTATCTCAAAGAAAAATAGTATATTGTTCTAAAAGACTCCATCTCTCTGCCCCAGCATCTCCCTTCCTATTTTTTTCTTTTTTTGACCCTCATCTGTTCCTGGCTCATACTTGTCTCTGCCCTTCAGCAGAGTCAATCCCTCTGCTCATCCCAGGCTGGGTTAGTAGCTGTTATCTGCTGGCATTAACCGCGGTGGCTGGGCAGCAGGACCGAAAGGGAAAATCCTTCTATGCCTCTGCAGAAGCCTAGCACCCAATTCCTTCCTTCCGTGCCTCCTCACTCCGACAACCCCTCTGCACAAGCGCTAGGGGCACAGTTCCCCCAGATCCCTGCCACAGGTCCACATACTGGAAAAGTCTGCATTCAGTTGATTTCCTCGTGACTTTCTCAGTACCTTTTGGATATGGACTCTCAGTCTTTTGGAGGTTTTGCCTATTAGTGATTTATTTCCAGCACATCAATAAAACTTACGAAAAATGAGCATGCAAAAGTTTATTTTGTTATGATAGGACTTTGTTCTCTCGTTTAAACTTAGAAAAGCTCAAAACAAATGTTTGGGAAATATTTTTTGGTAAAGTGACTTTTGATTGCCTGATATAATACATTCTTCTAACCAGTTTTCAGGTAACAACAGTGAGAGAAATGTGTTTGTAAGAAAAAGAAACAAATTTGTTAGCAATCAGCCTAGTACAGCATGGATAAAGCTATAAGAAAGTCTCAGAAAATTCCAAACAGTCGATATTTCCTGAGTAGTCTTTTTTATTATAATTGTGTTTCATTCTTATTTTCACTCTGGCCATTCTCAGTTCCAGGAAACCCTTTCCGTAGTTATTCATCTTATCTGCTAAATTGTTTCATTCCAAAGTGTATTTGGATTTATTATCAATATTACCACTTGACACACAAAAAAAGGACTGGTGGTCTTCAGATACAATTTATAGTTATGATAATTTTGCTATGACTTTTTACTTTCTGTGGTAAAATCAATTTCTGCCATATCTAGCAAGTCAGAAGGTGTGACTTTCAGTACTTTGTGGTAACAAGATGTTCTTCTACATGGAACATAAAAATGGTCTTCAGAGCGGAAATTTTTCAGCAGTAAAATAAAAAATTATTGTATGCTTTCTACATGTGATATTATTTATTGATGAGCCACTCTCCTCCTTTTATCTGTTTATTGGGGGAATTCTGAAAAGGAGTAGAAGTTATTGTCGCACGTATAGAAATTGCTGGGTTTAATCTAGTTAGTTCAGAACTAATAGCATTGAAGATATGGTAGCATGGGACTAGGTTTACCAGAGAACTGATCTTTCAAAGTTGCTGTATATCCTGTGTATCCCACATCTTCAGTGCAATGCTTCAGAGTTCTACATCCAAAAGACTGCTGGTAGGGAAATATAAGGTTTTTCTGACTAACGGCTATAAAAAATGAGCCTAGAACTTAAATATCAAGAAAAATTACTTCTAACCCATCTACTACTAGTGAAAGATTGTGCAATCCACATTAGCAGCATTGAAGCTGCAGCCTGAGCCAG
The DNA here is from genome assembly GCF_000690535.1 of Cariama cristata. Classification (NCBI taxonomy): domain Eukaryota; kingdom Metazoa; phylum Chordata; class Aves; order Cariamiformes; family Cariamidae; genus Cariama; species Cariama cristata. The sequence continues at coordinate 2,366 of NW_009615992.1, forward strand.
CAGAGAAGGTCCTTACTGAGAAGATCAACCATCAGCATTCCGAGATCTCTGAGAACCCTGGGAAAGTCTGGAGCAAGAAGTACTTACCCTTGGTGGAGGAGGATCGGATTAAGGAACATTTAAACAAACTGGACATACACAAGTCAATGGGACCTGATGGGATGAACCCACAAGTGCTGAGGGACCCAGGTGACGTTACCACGAGGCCACTCTCAGTTATCTTTGAAAAGTTGTGGTGATCAGGAGAGGTCCCTGTGGACTGGAAGAAAGCAAACGTCACTCATATCTTCAAGAAGGGCAAGAAGGAGAAAATAGACTGGTCAGCCTCACCTCAGTCCCTGGGAAGGTCATGGAGCAAATCATCCTGGAAGCTGTGTCCAACTATATTAAGGAAATGAAGGTGACTGAGAGATGGATTTACAAAGGGGAAATCATGCTTAACTAACGCGACAGCTTTCTACAATGACATGACTATCTTGGTGGATGTGAGGAGATTAGTGAACATTAATAAGGCTTTTGACACTGTCTGCCACAACATCCTCGCTGACAAACTGTTAAAACACAAGCCAGGTAAGTGGGCAGTGAGGTAGACTGAAAACTGGCTGAGCTGCCAGGCTCAAAGGGTTGTAATCAGCAGCACAAGGTCCAGCTGGAGGCTAGTCACACGTGGTGTACCCCAGGGGTCAATACTGGGGCCAGTGCTGTTTGACACCTTCATTAATGACCTGGATGATGGGAAGGAGCACACCCTCAGTAGGTTTGTGGATGATAAAAATTTCGGAGGAGTGGTTTATACACCAGAGGGTTGTGCTGCCATTCAGAGAGAGCTTGACAGGCTGGAGAAATCAAACAGAAACCTCATGAAGTTCAACAAAAGAAAAATGCAAATACCTGCACCTGGGTAGGAACAACCCCAGGCACCAGTACGTGCTGGGGGACAACTCTCTGGAAAGCAGCTTTGCAGAAAAGGAACTTGTGGTCCTGGTGGACACCAAGTTGAACATGAGCCAGCAATGTACCTTTGCAGCAAAGAAGGCCAACAGCATCTGGACTGCATTAGGAGGAATGTTGCCAGCAGGTCGAGGGAGGTGATTTTCCCCCTCTACTCAGCACTGGTGAGGCCACACCTGGAGTGCTGGGTCCAGTTCTGGGCTCCCCGGTTCAAGAGAGACACAGACAGACTGGAGAGGGTCCTTCAAAGGGCCACAAAGATGACTGAGGGATTAAAGCATCTGTAATACAAGGAGAGGCTGAGAGCTGGGGCTGTTCAGCCCAGAGAAGAGAAGGTTCGGGGGCAATCTTATCAATGTGTAAAATACCTGATTGGGGGAGCGGATAAAGAAGATGGCACCAGGTTCTTTTCAGTGGTGGCCGGTGACAAGACAAGAGGCAATTAGCACTAGTTAAAAAACAGGACATTCCCTTTAAATATAAGAACAACCTTTTTTACTGTGAGAGTGGTCAAACACTGGAACACATTGCCCAGGGAGGTTGTGGAGTCTCTGTCCTTGGAGACAGTCAAAACCTGACTGGTCGCAGCCTCAAGCAACCTGCTGTAGTTGACCATGTCCTGCTTGGAGGGTGAGGAGGTGGTGGTGGTGGACTAGATCTTATCCAGGGGTCCTTTTCAACCTTAGTGATTCTCTGATTATGTAAAATCCTGATTCTGAGGTAGGTTGCTGAGTTTTGTTTCCAACTTGGTTTTGGGAAGGATGGAATAGTAGAAACCATTGCATATACCTAGCCTGAGGATGTCCCACTGAATAGTATGAAATTCCCTTGAAATTAGGAAAATGAATTGAACTCTTCCCATATAGATTATATGAAGCTAAGAGAAGGTTAATATGCTGTGTTTATTATTTCATCTTAATTGTTTTATAGATCATATGCAAATTAGTGATTATATGAAGTATCAGGAGATGTCATGAACATCAGAATTCAGATTCATTCCACCTAAACTTCACATCCTTAATTTTGATGAACTCATTTAAAAGTGTTGTTACAAGGGCATCCCCCTAAATTCAGCGTAGAGGGAAAATGGGCACTCTTCCTTTTGTGCCTGTGGTGGTACCTCCATGCCTGAGCAGGTGCAAGTGCCCCAGAAGGTGATGTGCTGGACATACTGAGCCAGCCTTGTTTTCAAGGATTTGGGTGTTACTTTGCTGGGCATTGAAACACATCACCATTGTGATGGACCTGTTAAACATTTGTGCTGAGATTCATCCACCTGAGGCAAAGGATAGTTAAACTGGGAAGGTAGAATTTGACCATTCCAACAGGTGACTTGGATTGCAAGAGTCCACACAGTGATGCAGTACCCTCAGAAGTATACTAGTGTTTTGTCCAGGTACTTAAGGCTCAATTCTTAGTTTCCAGTGGAGACAGTCATAAATTTACTGTTTGAAATCTGTTTAGAAAAGTTTTTTCCCTCTAAGTGAAAATCTTCACATTTGTAATGGGTATCTGAGGCATTTGGTTTCTAAAAAATACTTTTTTTTAACCATTAAAACAGGAGAAAAGGCATGGAGAAAATATTTATTTCATTTTCATTTCACTCAAAATTTTCCTCAGTAAATGCTTACCCATCTGTTCTAGTGATCAATATTTATGATACATAATGAACATTAAAGCACCAGTGAAGTATCTCCAGGCTTCATTCAATATTCTGTAGATACTCCTAATTTTGACACATCAATATTATGTGGGTAACTATTCTAATATACAAGTCAGTCTTGAGACTCTTATTTTGCTTTTTCTGAAGAAAAGGTCTAGTGTAAGGTCTAGTAATAATTTTATTCTCTTCCTCTGGATTGTATTAATGCTTGGCCTTGCTAAATGGGTATAAATCACAGTACAATATCACATTAAAAATGTTTCTGTATAACTGAATTTGGAGCTGAGCTGACTGCGTTAGAAGATCTCTATTGTATCTTCCTCCCAAAGAGAACTGTTGAAATGAGATCAGGTTGGTGAAGCAGATCAGGAAATATTGTGAATTGATTTTTTTTTTTTTGGAAAAACACAACAGAACCCCAAGAGGCGGGGAGGTTCCAGGTATTTCATCATACTGAATGAAGAAAGATTCACCCTATATGCATTTATTATACAAATATCTACCTGAAATCCTCACAGCCTGTGAATTTTTAACATGGAACGTAAGCATTTTCATTATTTTTGAGCTTTTCTTTCTTGCCATTCTCCCATAGGTGGGATTCTCGCAGAAATCAGTGAGGGCTGAGAACATTGACGTAACGGGAAGTGCAAGTCTTGGGCAAAGCAATATGCAGTAAAAAAGAAAAGAATCCAACATGCCATAATGCAAAAAAGACATGCAACAACACTGTATTTTCCAGTAGAGTATTTCCAGCCCAGTTTAAATGTCTCCTAACTGTATGCTCTTAATTACTTTAAAAAGCACTAGGAATCCAAATTAAGCTCCAGGAATGTGATGTTTGACTCGGGCCTTCAAAGCTGACATAAATTCATTAAATCTTCCAAACCAATCCGCTTTGTTACTTTTGGCACATCTGCAATTTTTTGTATAATAAAACATTCCGTAAAGGGCTTAGTAAATTGCATTTAGCACCATGCCAGCGATGTAGCCCACAACTCTAAATGCTCCTAAATTAAGCCTTTGTCTTTCACATTTGAAGATGTTTAACAGGGATCTCTCTCTGTATAAGTGTACATACATGTGTGTGTGTATATGTGTGTATATGTATATTAGATATCTGAATGCTGACAGGTGCTGCATTTGAAATATAAGTGAAAATAAGCCATAAGTGTTCTTCACTTCAAAAACAATACAAAATGAAATGGAGGAAAAAACCAAACTCATAACCAATTTCAGCTTTTGGAAATAATGTTAGAATTGTATTGGAAGGATACTTACAAGGAGAACAAAAAAAATTCATCCCACTGCATAGAACATAAATGAGTTAGAAACATATTTTCACCATCTGCTGCTCTCATGAAATCTAGGGATTTGTAAATGGCAGTTTTGTGTAAGAGTAAATCTGAGATTTGGTGACTTTGCTGCAGAGTCTGTAATCTTGAGACAATGTTCTGCTGGTTTAGATGTACATTTCGTACATTTTAGATTAAGTATCTAAAAGACGGTGAGAGGTAAGTAGTCTGAGCGGATATCTTTTTCCTCCTCATCTGTACCGTACATGAGTATATGAACAGCTGTGGAGATCTGGAATGAAATCTTTGTAAGAGAAAGTTGAAATGGTAATTGCACGTAGTCACAGCCAATACTCCAGTCTCTTGCTTGTGATTCAGATGTTCCCTATCACTGCAAATTATTATCACTTACAGTTGTAAGCAGATACCTTTTAAAATTAAGCTCACACTGCGGGGATTCATTTACTTTGTTACGAGAGGCTACCACAAAATCTGCTATGAGAAGTGGCTCGTTACATGTAAAGTTCCCACTTCTACACTGCATAGCCTCCTGCATCTGTCCTGGAGAGATGCTGCCCATTGCTCTGAACTACATCGTGTTGTCTGCTACAAAGCACAAAGGCTTCCAAAAGTCCCCAACTTTATTCTTGTCATGTCCCATCTCTATGATAATGCTGGGAGCAACAGCAGCAGTTCCCAATCACGTTTCTGCTCAGAAGGAAGCTGTTGGCTTCCTAGGCATTATTTATACATCTTTCGTGGTAGTTAAGTGTTACACAGTTTCGGAACCCCTGGACCAAGCAAAGTCTTTTTACTTACTTCTATTCATAAACTAAGTATAATATTTTTCTTGTTTTATTCATAACCAAGCAGCATATGTTTGCATCCAAGACCATTTTTAAAGTAGGATAATGAAGCCTAAAAATGTGCTAAAGGGAAACTGATAAAAGTAATGCATGAACTCAAACTTCTGATCTAACCAGGACCTCTGATGGTCTGGAGCTGGTTTTATTCTTACCATGAAGTTTTGATTCTAACAGCCAGCAATCCCTGTTCCACAGCTGCTTGGGACCCCTTCCTGCTGCAAGTGAGAGTTAACTTTCACACCTGTGGAGATTTAGAAAGAAGAAGGTTCTTCATCAAAGGGCCTGAGATGAAACCTCCCCTAGACCTTGAAGTAGCATGGGCATATTTCATGGACTATAATGCAGCCCAGATCATTTGGGATTTGGTGACTGTTCCAGGGAGAAACTAGCAGAGGAAATCCGCTTAAGTGGCCATTAATATTTAATAAACTTTATTCAAATGACATCTGTCAACTAGACGAGCTTCATGGGCATCTGTTGTTCCCTTGGTTGACATTCAGTTTGCTTTATGTGTCTGAGATATGGATCAGATACCAATAATCTTAGTTCACTCTTCAACACTATAAATAACCACGCGTGCAAGCAATTGCTTAAGCTTTCAGCAGTAACATACGTGACCCTGTAAAGATTTGACCTCTTGTCTATCAGCATAATATCAGCTGTTCTCATGTGTTTCAACTCAGCATTCTGCAGATCAGCTGTAGAAGCCATTAATAAGGTATTTGTATTGAAAGGATTCAGAAGTTCCTTTCCTGATTGCATTAAGGTTTCTGCTTTTGTAGATGCTGTAGTTAAGATAGATAACCATATACAAATACATGCACATATAGATTATGTCTTCATATAAATTTCTGAAGGGAAAGCTTATAAATTGGTAAACAGGAATTTTAATGAACTAACAAAATGTAGTGAAAAGGTGGTCCGGTGAGAATAACTAATAATGTGGCTTCCAGCTTGGCAGGCTAGTGGAGAGCAGAGGAAAAGGATGATTTTTTTTCATTCTCAGTTTGTTAATAGGCTTTGCTTCACACGAGATACTTACAGCTTCTTTCTGCCGTGGAAGATGTATAAAATAAAAACATTATTCATGTTTTCATGGTTTTGGCAGAACTTCTGCAAACAAGTGCCTTTCAGGAGGGAAGAGAAGAAAAAGCCAACGATTTGTTGGAAATATTATCTGATATTTGTTAGAGATGTGGGAGAACGTGAACTTATATTAATTAATTGACTCCAACCAACTGAACTACACAAACTCTGGACCCCTAAATCAGTTTACCCATCTCAAGCCTTGCCCTTATCTTTGAGGATTGTATTTATTTCACTGTGAGGAAATGAAAATTATTATTAATGTGATAACCCAATTCTCATTTAATCTAAGGGCATTCTTTACCTTTCTTACTGTTGCAAAAAGGTCTTACATACATAAATAGCAGTAAAACTAATGATCATTGAAAGTAATAAATTGTATTTTTTAACCATGTAAAGAGCACTCACTGCTACGCAGTGCCCAGAATTCATAAAGGCCCTCATTCCCTCTAAAGGCACTCATATAGAGTAGATAATATGTGGTACTAAGCTTTGACCAGTAAAGATAGCATCCCCATCTTCCTGCCTTTCCGTTTTGTTTGTTGTGTTCATTCAGTATCAAGTTTAATCCAGATCCAGCCAAGAGTCTGCCAATTGGCTGTAAAGAGCCCACGTCAGAGTGAACTACACTCTTCCAGTAATGCAAATAGTCGTAAATAATGAATTATAAAGAAAACAAGCTATCCAATGCCACAAAATGATGTCATGTAAACCAGTGCTTGAGAGAGGTAGCGCAGTTGTGATGAATGCTAACAGTTGGTCTAGTGTGATCTCATTTCCAGAACCATTTAAAAATTGCTAGTAAGAATATCAAGGCAGGTCCTTAGGCTGTGGCCAGCATGCACCTGAGTGCCTGTGTGGCAAGATACGAACAATAACCATAACCCCA